>NW_026947774.1:0-196000 GCF_034190915.1 Cavia porcellus | reverse complement strand
AATGTAATGTAACACACACCCATACAATGCGCACCACCCCGTGATGTTTTTCTCACTCCTACTAGGGAATGTAATGTAACATAAAACGTTACAATGCGCACCACCCCGCGATGTTTTTCAGAAACCTATCCTACATTGCCACTGCATGTTCCCTGACCTCCCCATGCTGACCACCGCGCGGTGCTTTTCTCCATGCTACATTGCCGCTCACTGCCTATCCTAATTCAGACCGTCCGATTCACAACCCCCCGTGATGTTTTTCTCACTCCTAGTAGTGAATGTAATGTAACACACACCCATACAATGCACCACCCGGTGATTTTTTCTCACTCCTACTAGTGAATCTAATGTAACACACACCCATACGATGCGCACCACCCCATGATGTATTTCTCACTCCTACTAGTGAATGTAATGTAACACACACCCATACAATGTGCACCACCCCGGGATGTTTTTCAGAAACCTATCCTACATTGCCACTGCATGTTCCCTGACCTCCCCGTACTGACCACCCCGCGGTGCTTTTCTCCATCCTACATTGCCGCTCACTGCCTATCCTAATTCAGACCCTCCGATTCACACCACCCCGTGATGTTTCTCTCACTCCTACTAGTGAATGTAATGTAACACACACCCATACAATGCGCACCACCCCGTGATGTTTTCTCACTCCTACTAGTGAATCTAATGTAACACACACCCATACAATGCGCACGACCCCATGATGTTTTTCTCACTCCTATTAGTGAATGTAATGTAACACACACCCATACAATGCGCACCACCCCATGATGTTTTTCTCACTCCTATTAGAGAATGTAATGTAACACACACCCATACAATGCGCACCACCCCGTGATGTTTTCTCACTCCTACTAGTGAATCTAATGTAACACACACCCATACAATGCGCACCACCCCATGATGTTTTTCTCACTCCTATTAGAGAATGTAATGTAACACACACCCATACAATGTGCACCACCCCGCGATGTTTTTCAGAAACCTATCCTACATTGCCACTGCATGTTCCCTGACCTCCCCATGCTGACCACCCCGCGGTGCTTTTCTCCATCCTACATTGCCGCTCACTGCCTATCCTAATTCAGACCCTCCGATTCACACCACCCCGTGATGTTTTTCTCACTCCTAGTAGTGAATGTAATGTAACACACACCCATACAATGCGCATCACCCCGTGATGTTTTCTCACTCCAACTAGTGAATCTAATGTCACACACACCCATACAATGCGCACCACGCCATGATGTTTTTCTCACTCCTACTAGTGAATGTAATGTAACACACACCCATACAATGCGCACCACCCCGTGATGTTTTTCTCACTCCTATTAGTGAGTGTAATGTAACACACACCCATACAATGTGCACCACCCCGCGATGTTTTTCAGAAACCTATCCTACATTGCCACTGCATGTTCCCAGACCTCCCCATGCTGACCACCCCGCAGTGCTTTTCTCCATCCTACATTGCCAATCACTGCCTATCCTAATTCAGACCCTCCGATTCACACCACCCCGTGATGTTTCTCTCACTCCTACTAGTGAATGTAATGTAACACACACCCATACAATGCGCACCACCCGGTGATTTTTTCTCACTCCTTTTAGTGAATCTAATGTAACACACACCCATACAATGCGCACCACCCCATGATGTTTTTCTCACTCCTACTAGTGAATGTAATGTAACACACACCCATACAATGCGCACCACCCCGTGATGTTTTTCGCACTCCTATTAGTGAATGTAATGTAACACACACCCATACAATGCGCACCACCCCGGGATGTTTTTCAGAAACCTATCCTACATTGCCACTGCATGTTCCCTGACCTCCCAGTGCTAACCACCCCGCGGTGCTTTTCTCCATCCTACATTGCCGCTCACTGCCTATCCTAATTCAGACACTCCGATTCACACCACCCCGTGATGTTTCTCTCACTCCTACTAGTGAATGTAATGTAACACACACCCATACAATGCGCACCACCCCGTGATGTTTTCTCACTCCTACTAGTGAATCTAATGTAACACACACCCATACAATGCGCACCACCCCATGATGTTTTTCTCACTCCTATTAGTGAATGTAATGTAACACACACCCATACAATGCGCACCACCCCGTGATGTTTTTCTCACTGCTACTAGTGAATGTAATGTAACACACACCCATACAATGTGCACCACCCCGTGATGTTTTTCTCATTCCTACTAGTGAATGTAATGTAACACACACCCATACAATGCGCACCTCCCCGTGATGTTTTTCTCACTCCTAATAGTGAATGTAATGTAACACACACACATACAATGCGCACCACCCCGTGATGTTTTTCTCACTCCTACTAGTGAATGTAATGTAACACACACCCATACAATGCGCACCACCCCGTGATGTTTTTCTCACTCCTACTAGTGAATGTAATGTAACACACACCCATACAATGCGCACCACCCCGTGATGTTTTTCTCACTCCTACTAGTGAATGTAACGTAACACACACTCATACAATGCGCACCACCCCGTGATGTTTTTCTCACTCCTACTAGTGAATGTAACGTAACACACACCCATACAATGCGCACCACCCCGTGATGTTTTTCTCACTCCTACTAGTGAATATAACGTAACACACACACCCATACAATGCGCACCACCCCGTGATGTTTTTCTCACTGCTACTAGTGAATGTAATGTAACACACACCCATACAATGCGCACCACCCCGTGATGTTTTTCTCACTGCTACTAGTGAATGTAATGTAACACACACCCATACAATGCGCACCACCCCGTGATGTTTTTCTCACTGCTACTAGTGAATGTAATGTAACACACACCCATACAATGCGCACCACCCCGTGATGTTTTTCTCACTGCTACTAGTGAATGTAATGTAACACACACCCATACAATGCGCACCACCCCGTGATGTTTTTCTCACTGCTACTAGTGAATGTAATGTAACACACACCCATACAATGCGCACCACCCCGTGATGTTTTTCTCACTCCTACTAGTGAATATAACGTAACACACACCCATACAATGCGCACCACCCCGTGATGTTTTTCTCACTCCTACTAGTGAATGTAACGTAACACACACCCATACAATGCGCACCACCCCGTGATGTTTTTCTCACTGCTACTAGTGAATGTAATGTAACACACACCCATACAATGCGCACCACCCCGTGATGTTTTTCTCACTGCTACTAGTGAATGTAATGTAACACACACCCATACAATGCGCACCACCCCGTGATGTTTTTCTCACTCCTACTAGTGAATGTAATGTGACACACACCCATACAATGCGCACCACCCCATGATGTTTTTCTCACTGCTACTAGTGAATGTAATGTAACACACACCCATACAATGCGCACCACCCCGTGATGTTTTTCTCACTGCTACTAGTGAATGTAATGTAACACACACCCATACAATGCGCACCACCCCGTGATGTTTTTCTCACTGCTACTAGTGAATGTAATGTAACACACACCCATACTATGCGCACCACCCCGTGATGTTTTTCTCACTGCTACTACTGAATGTAATGTGACACACACCCATACAATGCGCACCAACCCGTGATGTTTTGCTGACTCCTACTAGTGAATGTAATGTAACACACACCCATACAATGCGCACCACCCCGTGATGTTTTTCTCACTCCTACTAGTGAATGTAATGTAACACACACCCATACAATGCGCACCACCCCGTGATGCTTTTCTCACTCCTACTAGTGGATGTAATGTAACACACACCCATACAATGTGCACCACCCCGCGATGTTTTTCAGAAACCTATCCTACATTGCCACTGCATGTTCCCTGACCTCCCCATGCTGACCACCCCGCGGTGCTTTTCTCCATCCTACATTGCCGCTCACTGCCTATCCTAATTCAGACCCTCCGATTCACACCACCCCGTGATGTTTTTCTCACTCCTAGTAGTGAATGTAATGTAACACACACCCATACAATGCGCATCACCCCGTGATGTTTTCTCACTCCTACTAGTGAATCTAATGTCACACACACCCATACAATGCGCACCACGCCATGATGTTTTTCTCACTCCTACTAGTGAATGTAATGTAACACACACCCATAAAATGCGCACCACCCCGTGATGTTTTTCTCACTCCTATTAGTGAGTGTAATGTAACACACACCCATACAATGTGCACCACCCCGCGATGTTTTTCAGAAACCTATCCTACATTGCCACTGCATGTTCCCAGACCTCCCCATGCTGACCACCCCGCAGTGCTTTTCTCCATCCTACATTGCCAATCACTGCCTATCCTAATTCAGACCCTCCGATTCACACCACCCCGTGATGTTTCTCTCACTCCTACTAGTGAATGTAATGTAACACACACCCATACAATGCGCACCACCCGGTGATTTTTTCTCACTCCTTTTAGTGAATCTAATGTAACACACACCCATACAATGCGCACCACCCCATGATGTTTTTCTCACTCCTACTAGTGAATGTAATGTAACACACACCCATACAATGCGCACCACCCCGTGATGTTTTTCGCACTCCTATTAGTGAATGTAATGTAACACACACCCATACAATGCGCACCACCCCGGGATGTTTTTCAGAAACCTATCCTACATTGCCACTGCATGTTCCCTGACCTCCCAGTGCTAACCACCCCGCGGTGCTTTTCTCCATCCTACATTGCCGCTCACTGCCTATCCTAATTCAGACCCTCCGATTCACACCACCCCGTGATGTTTCTCTCACTCCTACTAGTGAATGTAATGTAACACACACCCATACAATGCGCACCACCCCGTGATGTTTTCTCACTCCTACTAGTGAATCTAATGTAACACACACCCATACAATGCGCACCACCCCATGATGTTTTTCTCACCCCTATTAGTGAATGTAATGTAACACACACCCATACAATGCGCACCACCCCGTGATGTTTTTCTCACTGCTACTAGTGAATGTAATGTAACACACACCCATACAATGTGCACCACCCCGTGATGTTTTTCTCATTCCTACTAGTGAATGTAAAGTAACACACACCCATACAATGCGCACCTCCCCGTGATGTTTTTCTCACTCCTAATAGTGAATGTAATGTAACACACACACATACAATGCGCACCACCCCGTGATGTTTTTCTCACTCCTACTAGTGAATGTAATGTAACACACACCCATACAATGCGCATCACCCCGTGATGTTTTTCTCACTCCTACTAGTGAATGTAATGTAACACACACCCATACAATGCGCCCCACCCCGTGATGTTTTTCTCACTGCTACTAGTGAATGTAATGTAACACACACACATACAATCCGCACCACCCCGTGATGTTTTTCTCACTCCTACTAATGAATGTAATGTAACACACGCCCATACAATGCGCACCACCCCGTGATGTTTTTCTCACTCCTACTAGTGAATGTAATGTAACACACGCCCATACAATGCGCACCACCCCGTGATGTTTTTCTCACTCCTACTAGTGAATGTAATGTAACACACACCCATACAATGCACCACCCCGTGATGTTTTTCTCACTCCTACTAGTGAATGTAATGTAACACACACCCATACAATGCGCACCACCCCGTGATGTTTTTCTCACTCCTACTAGTGAATGTAATGTAACACACACCCATACAATGGGCACCACCCCGTGATGTTTTTCTCACTCCTACTAGTGAATGTAATGTAACACACACCCATACAATGCGCACCACCCCATGATATTTTTCTCACTCCTAGTAGTGAATGTAATGTAACACACACCCATACAATGCGCACCACCCCGTGATGTTTTTCTCACTGCTACTAGTGAATGTAATGTAACACACGCCCATACAATGCGCACCACCCCGTGATGTTTTTCTCACTCCTATTAGTGAGTGTAATGTAACACACATCCATACAATGTGCACCACCCCGCGATGTTTTTCAGAAACCTATCCTACATTGCCACTGCATGTTCCCTGACCTCCCCATGCTGACCACCCCGCGGTGCTTTTCTCCATCCTACATTGCCGCTCACTGCCTATCCTAATTCAGACCCTCCGATTCACACCACCCCGTGATGTTTTTCTCACTCCTAGTAGTGAATGTAATGTAACACACACCCATACAATGCGCATCACCCCGTGATGTTTTCTCACTCCTACTAGTGAATCTAATGTCACACACACCCATACAATGCGCACCACGCCATGATGTTTTTCTCACTCCTACTAGTGAATGTAATGTAACACACACCCATACAATGCGCACCACCCCGTGATGTTTTTCTCACTCCTATTAGTGAGTGTAATGTAACACACACCCATACAATGTGCACCACCCCGCGATGTTTTTCAGAAACCTATCCTACATTGCCACTGCATGTTCCCAGACCTCCCCATGCTGACCACCCCGCAGTGCTTTTCTCCATCCTACATTGCCAATCACTGCCTATCCTAATTCAGACCCTCCGATTCACACCACCACGTGATGTTTCTCTCACTCCTACTAGTGAATGTAATGTAACACACACCCATACAATGCGCACCACCCGGTGATTTTTTCTCACTCCTTTTAGTGAATCTAATGTAACACACACCCATACAATGCGCACCACCCCATGATGTTTTTCTCACTCCTACTAGTGAATGTAATGTAACACACACCCATACAATGCGCACCACCCCGTGATGTTTTTCGCACTCCTATTAGTGAATGTAATGTAACACACACCCATACAATGCGCACCACCCCGGGATGTTTTTCAGAAACCTATCCTACATTGCCACTGCATGTTCCCTGACCTCCCAGTGCTAACCACCCCGCGGTGCTTTTCTCCATCCTACATTGCCGCTCACTGCCTATCCTAATTCAGACCCTCCTATTCACACCACCCCGTGATGTTTCTCTCACTCCTACTAGTGAATGAAATGTAACACACACCCATACAATGCGCACCACCCCGTGATGTTTTCTCACTCCTACTAGTGAATCTAATGTAACACACACCCATACAATGCGCACCACCCCATGATGTTTTTCTCACTCCTATTAGTGAATGTAATGTAACACACACCCATACAATGCGCACCACCCCGTGATGTTTTTCTCACTGCTACTAGTGAATGTAATGTAACACACACCCATACAATGTGCACCACCCCGTGATGTTTTTCTCATTCCTACTAGTGAATGTAATGTAACACACACCCATACAATGCGCACCTCCCCGTGATGTTTTTCTCACTCCTAATAGTGAATGTAATGTAACACAAACACATACAATGCGCACCACCCCGTGATGTTTTTCTCACTCCTACTAGTGAATGTAATGTAACACACACCCATACAATGCGCACCACCCCGTGATGTTTTTCTCCCTGCTACTAGTGAATGTAATGTAACACACACCCATACAATGCGCACCACCCCGTGATGTTTTTCTCACTCCTACTAGTGAATGTAATGTAACACACACTCATACAATGCGCACCACCCCGTGATGTTTTTCTCACTCCTACTAGTGAATGTAACGTAACACACACCCATACAATGCGCACCACCCCGTGATGTTTTTCTCACTCCTACTAGTGAATATAACGTAACACACACACCCATACAATGCGCACCACCCCGTGATGTTTTTCTCACTGCTACTAGTGAATGTAATGTAACACACACCCATACAATGCGCACCACCCCGTGATGTTTTTCTCACTGCTACTAGTGAATGTAATGTAACACACACCCATACAATGCGCACCACCCCGTGATGTTTTTCTAACTGCTACTAGTGAATGTAATGTAACACACACCCATACAATGCGCACCACCCCGTGATGTTTTTCTCACTGCTACTAGTGAATGTAATGTAACACACACCCATACAATGCGCACCACCCCGTGATGTTTTTCTCACTGCTACTAGTGAATGTAATGTAACACACACCCATACAATGCGCACCACCCCGTGATGTTTTTCTCACTCCTACTAGTGAATATAACGTAACACACACCCATACAATGCGCACCACCCCGTGATGTTTTTCTCACTCCTACTAGTGAATGTAACGTAACACACACCCATACAATGCGCACCACCCCGTGATGTTTTTCTCACTGCTACTAGTGAATGTAATGTAACACACACCCATACAATGCGCACCACCCCGTGATGTTTTTCTCACTGCTACTAGTGAATGTAATGTAACACACACCCATACAATGCGCACCACCCCGTGATGTTTTTCTCACTGCTACTAGTGAATGTAATGTAACACACACCCATACAATGCGCACCACCCCGTGATGTTTTTCTCACTGCTACTAGTGAATGTAATGTAACACACACCCATACAATGCGCACCACCCCGTGATGTTTTTCTCACTGCTACTAGTGAATGTAATGTAACACACACCCATACAATGCGCACCACCCCGTGATGTTTTTCTCACTGCTACTAGTGAATGTAATGTAACACACACCCATACAATGCGCACCACCCCGTGATGTTTTTCTCACTGCTACTAGTGAATGTAATGTGACACACACCCATACAATGCGCACCAACCCGTGATGTTTTGCTGACTCCTACTAGTGAATGTAATGTAACACACACCCATACAATGCGCACCACCCCGTGATGTTTTTCTCACTCCTACTAGTGAATGTAATGTAACACACACCCATACAATGCGCACCACCCCGTGATGCTTTTCTCACTCCTACTAGTGGATGTAATGTAACACACACCCATACAATGTGCACCACCCCGCGATGTTTTTCAGAAACCTATCCTACATTGCCACTGCATGTTCCCTGACCTCCCCATGCTGACCACCCCGCGGTGCTTTTCTCCATCCTACATTGCCGCTCACTGCCTATCCTAATTCAGACCCTCCGATTCACACCACCCCGTGATGTTTTTCTCACTCCTAGTAGTGAATGTAATGTAACACACACCCATACAATGCGCATCACCCCGTGATGTTTTCTCACTCCTACTAGTGAATCTAATGTCACACACACCCATACAATGCGCACCACGCCATGATGTTTTTCTCACTCCTACTAGTGAATGTAATGTAACACACACCCATACAATGCGCACCACCCCGTGATGTTTTTCTCACTCCTATTAGTGAGTGTAATGTAACACACACCCATACAATGTGCACCACCCCGCGATGTTTTTCAGAAACCTATCCTACATTGCCACTGCATGTTCCCAGACCTCCCCATGCTGACCACCCCGCAGTGCTTTTCTCCATCCTACATTGCCAATCACTGCCTATCCTAATTCAGACCCTCCGATTCACACCACCCCGTGATGTTTCTCTCACTCCTACTAGTGAATGTAATGTAACACACACCCATACAATGCGCACCACCCGGTGATTTTTTCTCACTCCTTTTAGTGAATCTAATGTAACACACACCCATACAATGCGCACCACCCCGTGATGTTTTTCTCACTCCTACTAGTGAATGTAATGTAACACACACCCATACAATGCGCACCACCCCGTGATGTTTTTCGCACTCCTATTAGTGAATGTAATGTAACACACACCCATACAATGCGCACCACCCCGGGATGTTTTTCAGAAACCTATCCTACATTGCCACTGCATGTTCCCTGACCTCCCAGTGCTAACCACCCGGCGGTGCTTTTCTCCATCCTACATTGCCGCTCACTGCCTATCCTAATTCAGACCCTCCGATTCACACCACCCCGTGATGTTTCTCTCACTCCTACTAGTGAATGTAATGTAACACACACCCATACAATGCGCACCACCCCGTGATGTTTTCTCACTCCTACTAGTGAATCTAATGTAACACACACCCATACAATGCGCACCACCCCATGATGTTTTTCTCACTCCTATTAGTGAATGTAATGTAACACACACCCATACAATGCGCACCACCCCGTGATGTTTTTCTCACTGCTACTAGTGAATGTAATGTAACACACACCCATACAATGTGCACCACCCCGTGATGTTTTTCTCATTCCTACTAGTGAATGTAATGTAACACACACCCATACAATGCGCACCTCCCCGTGATGTTTTTCTCACTCCTAATAGTGAATGTAATGTAACACAAACACATACAATGCGCACCACCCCGTGATGTTTTTCTCACTCCTACTAGTGAATGTAATGTAACACACACCCATACAATGCGCACCACCCCGTGATGTTTTTCTCCCTGCTACTAGTGAATGTAATGTAACACACACCCATACAATGCGCACCACCCCGTGATGTTTTTCTCACTCCTACTAGTGAATGTAATGTAACACACACTCATACAATGCGCACCACCCCGTGATGTTTTTCTCACTCCTACTAGTGAATGTAACGTAACACACACCCATACAATGCGCACCACCCCGTGATGTTTTTCTCACTCCTACTAGTGAATATAACGTAACACACACACCCATACAATGCGCACCACCCCGTGATGTTTTTCTCACTGCTACTAGTGAATGTAATGTAACACACACCCATACAATGCGCACCACCCCGTGATGTTTTTCTCACTGCTACTAGTGAATGTAATGTAACACACACCCATACAATGCGCACCACCCCGTGATGTTTTTCTCACTGCTACTAGTGAATGTAATGTAACACACACCCATACAATGCGCACCACCCCGTGATGTTTTTCTCACTGCTACTAGTGAATGAAATGTAACACACACCCATACAATGCGCACCACCCCGTGATGTTTTTCTCACTGCTACTAGTGAATGTAATGTAACACACACCCATACAATGCGCACCACCCCGTGATGTTTTTCTCACTCCTACTAGTGAATATAACGTAACACACACCCATACAATGCGCACCACCCCGTGATGTTTTTCTCACTCCTACTAGTGAATGTAACGTAACACACACCCATACAATGCGCACCACCCCGTGATGTTTTTCTCACTGCTACTAGTGAATGTAATGTAACACACACCCATACAATGCGCACCACCCCGTGATGTTTTTCTCACTGCTACTAGTGAATGTAATGTAACACACACCCATACAATGCGCACCACCCCGTGATGTTTTTCTCACTGCTACTAGTGAATGTAATGTAACACACACCCATACAATGCGCACCACCCCGTGATGTTTTTCTCACTGCTACTAGTGAATGTAATGTAACACACACCCATACAATGCGCACCACCCCGTGATGTTTTTCTCACTGCTACTAGTGAATGTAATGTAACACACACCCATACAATGCGCACCACCCCGTGATGTTTTTCTCACTGCTACTAGTGAATGTAATGTAACACACACCCATACAATGCGCACCACCCCGTGATGTTTTTCTCACTGCTACTAGTGAATGTAATGTGACACACACCCATACAATGCGCACCAACCCGTGATGTTTTGCTGACTCCTACTAGTGAATGTAATGTAACACACACCCATACAATGCGCACCACCCCGTGATGTTTTTCTCACTCCTACTAGTGAATGTAATGTAACACACACCCATACAATGCGCACCACCCCGTGATGCTTTTCTCACTCCTACTAGTGGATGTAATGTAACACACACCCATACAATGTGCACCACCCCGCGATGTTTTTCAGAAACCTATCCTACATTGCCACTGCATGTTCCCTGACCTCCCCATGCTGACCACCCCGCGGTGCTTTTCTCCATCCTACATTGCCGCTCACTGCCTATCCTAATTCAGACCCTCCGATTCACACCACCCCGTGATGTTTTTCTCACTCCTAGTAGTGAATGTAATGTAACACACACCCATACAATGCGCATCACCCCGTGATGTTTTCTCACTCCTACTAGTGAATCTAATGTCACACACACCCATACAATGCGCACCACGCCATGATGTTTTTCTCACTCCTACTAGTGAATGTAATGTAACACACACCCATACAATGCGCACCACCCCGTGATGTTTTTCTCACTCCTATTAGTGAGTGTAATGTAACACACACCCATACAATGTGCACCACCCCGCGATGTTTTTCAGAAACCTATCCTACATTGCCACTGCATGTTCCCAGACCTCCCCATGCTGACCACCCAGCAGTGCTTTTCTCCATCCTACATTGCCAATCACTGCCTATCCTAATTCAGACCCTCCGATTCACACCACCCCGTGATGTTTCTCTCACTCCTACTAGTGAATGTAATGTAACACACACCCATACAATGCGCACCACCCGGTGATTTTTTCTCACTCCTTTTAGTGAATCTAATGTAACACACACCCATACAATGCGCACCACCCCATGATGTTTTTCTCACTCCTACTAGTGAATGTAATGTAACACACACCCATACAATGCGCACCACCCCGTGATGTTTTTCGCACTCCTATTAGTGAATGTAATGTAACACACACCCATACAATGCGCACCACCCCGGGATGTTTTTCAGAAACCTATCCTACATTGCCACTGCATGTTCCCTGACCTCCCAGTGCTAACCACCCGGCGGTGCTTTTCTCCATCCTACATTGCCGCTCACTGCCTATCCTAATTCAGACCCTCCGATTCACACCACCCCGTGATGTTTCTCTCACTCCTACTAGTGAATGTAATGTAACACACACCCATACAATGCGCACCACCCCGTGATGTTTTCTCACTCCTACTAGTGAATCTAATGTAACACACACCCATACAATGCGCACCACCCCATGATGTTTTTCTCACTCCTATTAGTGAATGTAATGTAACACACACCCATACAATGCGCACCACCCCGTGATGTTTTTCTCACTGCTACTAGTGAATGTAATGTAACACACACCCATACAATGTGCACCACCCCGTGATGTTTTTCTCATTCCTACTAGTGAATGTAATGTAACACACGCCCATACAATGCGCACCACCCCGTGATGTTTTTCTCACTCCTATTAGTGAATGTAATGTAACACACACCCATACAATGCGCACCACCCCGTGATGTTTTTCTCACTGCTACTAGTGAATGTAATGTAACACACACCCATACAATGTGCACCACCCCGTGATGTTTTTCTCACTGCTACTAGTGAATGTAATGTAACACACACCCATACAATGCGCACCACCCCGTGATGTTTTTGTCACTGCTACTAGTGAATGTAATGTAACACACACCCATACAATGCGCACCACCCCGTGATGTTTTTCTCACTGCTACTAGTGAATGTAATGTAACACACACCCATACAATGCGCACCACCCCGTGATGTTTTTCTCACTGATACTAGTGAATGTAATGTAACACACACCCATACAATGCGCACCACCCCGCGATGTTTTTCTCACTGCTACTAGTGAATGTAATGTAACACACACCCATACAATGCGCACCACCCCGTGATGTTTTTCTCACTCCTACTAGTGAATATAACGTAACACACACCCATACAATGCGCACCACCCCGTGATGTTTTTCTCACTCCTACTAGTGAATGTAACGTAACACACACCCATACAATGCGCACCACCCCGTGATGTTTTTCTCACTGCTACTAGTGAATGTAATGTAACACACACCCATACAATGCGCACCACCCCGTGATGTTTTTCTCACTGCTACTAGTGAATGTAATGTGACACACACCCATACAATGCGCACCAACCCGTGATGTTTTGCTGACTCCTACTAGTGAATGTAATGTAACACACACCCATACAATGCGCACCACCCCGTGATGTTTTTCTCACTCCTACTAGTGAATGTAATGTAACACACACCCATACAATGCGCACCACCCCGTGATGCTTTTCTCACTCCTACTAGTGGATGTAATGTAACACACACCCATACAATGTGCACCACCCCGCGATGTTTTTCAGAAACCTATCCTACATTGCCACTGCATGTTCCCTGACCTCCCCATGCTGACCACCCCGCGGTGCTTTTCTCCATCCTACATTGCCGCTCACTGCCTATCCTAATTCAGACCCTCCGATTCACACCACCCCGTGATGTTTTTCTCACTCCTAGTAGTGAATGTAATGTAACACACACCCATACAATGCGCATCACCCCGTGATGTTTTCTCACTCCTACTAGTGAATCTAATGTCACACACACCCATACAATGCGCACCACGCCATGATGTTTTTCTCACTCCTACTAGTGAATGTAATGTAACACACACCCATACAATGCGCACCACCCCGTGATGTTTTTCTCACTCCTATTAGTGAGTGTAATGTAACACACACCCATACAATGTGCACCACCCCGCGATGTTTTTCAGAAACCTATCCTACATTGCCACTGCATGTTCCCAGACCTCCCCATGCTGACCACCCAGCAGTGCTTTTCTCCATCCTACATTGCCAATCACTGCCTATCCTAATTCAGACCCTCCGATTCACACCACCCCGTGATGTTTCTCTCACTCCTACTAGTGAATGTAATGTAACACACACCCATACAATGCGCACCACCCGGTGATTTTTTCTCACTCCTTTTAGTGAATCTAATGTAACACACACCCATACAATGCGCACCACCCCATGATGTTTTTCTCACTCCTACTAGTGAATGTAATGTAACACACACCCATACAATGCGCACCACCCCGTGATGTTTTTCGCACTCCTATTAGTGAATGTAATGTAACACACACCCATACAATGCGCACCACCCCGGGATGTTTTTCAGAAACCTATCCTACATTGCCACTGCATGTTCCCTGACCTCCCAGTGCTAACCACCCGGCGGTGCTTTTCTCCATCCTACATTGCCGCTCACTGCCTATCCTAATTCAGACCCTCCGATTCACACCACCCCGTGATGTTTCTCTCACTCCTACTAGTGAATGTAATGTAACACACACCCATACAATGCGCACCACCCCGTGATGTTTTCTCACTCCTACTAGTGAATCTAATGTAACACACACCCATACAATGCGCACCACCCCATGATGTTTTTCTCACTCCTATTAGTGAATGTAATGTAACACACACCCATACAATGCGCACCACCCCGTGATGTTTTTCTCACTGCTACTAGTGAATGTAATGTAACAAACACCCATACAATGTGCACCACCCCGTGATGTTTTTCTCATTCCTACTAGTGAATGTAATGTAACACACGCCCATACAATGCGCACCACCCCGTGATGTTTTTCTCACTCCTATTAGTGAATGTAATGTAACACACACCCATACAATGCGCACCACCCCGTGATGTTTTTCTCACTGCTACTAGTGAATGTAATGTAACACACACCCATACAATGTGCACCACCCCGTGATGTTTTTCTCACTGCTACTAGTGAATGTAATGTAACACACACCCATACAATGCGCACCACCCCGTGATGTTTTTCTCACTGCTACTAGTGAATGTAATGTAACACACACCCATACAATGCGCACCACCCCGTGATGTTTTTCTCACTGCTACTAGTGAATGTAATGTAACACACACCCATACAATGCGCACCACCCCGTGATGTTTTTCTCACTGATACTAGTGAATGTAATGTAACACACACCCATACAATGCGCACCACCCCGTGATGTTTTTCTCACTGCTACTAGTGAATGTAATGTAACACACACCCATACAATGCGCACCACCCCGTGATGTTTTTCTCACTCCTACTAGTGAATATAACGTAACACACACCCATACAATGCGCACCACCCCGTGATGTTTTTCTCACTCCTACTAGTGAATGTAACGTAACACACACCCATACAATGCGCACCACCCCGTGATGTTTTTCTCACTCCTACTAGTGAATGTAACGTAACACACACCCATACAATGCGCACCACCCCGTGATGTTTTTCTCACTCCTACTAGTGAATGTAACGTAACACACACCCATACAATGCGCACCACCCCGTGATGTTTTTCTCACTCCTACTAGTGAATGTAATGTGACACACACCCATACAATGCGCACCACCACGTGATGTTTTTCTCACTCCTACTAGTGAATGTAATGTAACACACACCCATACAATGCGCACCACCCCGTGATGTTTTTCTCACTCCTACTAGTGAATGTAATGTAACACACACCCATACAATGCGCACCACCCCGTGATGTTTTTCTCACTCCTACTAGTGAATGTAATGTAACACACACCCATACAATGCGCAGCACCCCGTGATGTTTTTCTCACTCCTACTAGTGAATGTAATGTAACACACCCATACAATGGGCACCACCCCGTGATGTTTTTCTCACTCCTACTAGTGAATGTAACGTAACAAACACCCATACAATGCGCACCACCCCGTGATGTTTTCTCACTCCTACTAGTGAATCTAATGTAACACACACCCATACAATGCGCACCTCCCCGTGATGTTTTTCTCACTCCTAATAGTGAATGTAATGTAACACAAACACATACAATGCGCACCACCCCGTGATGTTTTTCTCACTCCTACTAGTGAATGTAATGTAACACACACCGATACAATGCGCACCACCCCGTGATGTTTTTCTCCCTGCTACTAGTGAATGTAATGTAACACACACCCATACAATGCGCACCACCCCGTGATGTTTTTCTCACTCCTACTAGTGAATGTAATGTAACACACACTCATACAATGCGCACCACCCCGTGATGTTTTTCTCACTCCTACTAGTGAATGTAACGTAACACACACCCATACAATGCGCACCACCCCGTGATGTTTTTCTCACTCCTACTAGTGAATATAACGTAACACACACACCCATACAATGCGCACCACCCCGTGATGTTTTTCTCACTGCTACTAGTGAATGTAATGTAACACACACCCATACAATGCGCACCACCCCGTGATGTTTTTCTCACTGCTACTAGTGAATGTAATGTAACACACACCCATACAATGCGCACCACCCCGTGATGTTTTTCTCACTGCTACTAGTGAATGTAATGTAACACACACCCATACAATGCGCACCACCCCGTGATGTTTTTCTCACTGCTACTAGTGAATGTAATGTAACACACACCCATACAATGCGCACCACCCCGTGATGTTTTTCTCACTGCTACTAGTGAATGTAATGTAACACACACCCATACAATGCGCACCACCCCGTGATGTTTTTCTCACTCCTACTAGTGAATATAACGTAACACACACCCATACAATGCGCACCACCCCGTGATGTTTTTCTCACTCCTACTAGTGAATGTAACGTAACACACACCCATACAATGCGCACCACCCCGTGATGTTTTTCTCACTGCTACTAGTGAATGTAATGTAACACACACCCATACAATGCGCACCACCCCGTGATGTTTTTCTCACTGCTACTAGTGAATGTAATGTAACACACACCCATACAATGCGCACCACCCCGTGATGTTTTTCTCACTGCTACTAGTGAATGTAATGTAACACACACCCATACAATGCGCACCACCCCGTGATGTTTTTCTCACTGCTACTAGTGAATGTAATGTAACACACACCCATACAATGCGCACCACCCCGTGATGTTTTTCTCACTGCTACTAGTGAATGTAATGTAACACACACCCATACAATGCGCACCACCCCGTGATGTTTTTCTCACTGCTACTAGTGAATGTAATGTAACACACACCCATACAATGCGCACCACCCCGTGATGTTTTTCTCACTGCTACTAGTGAATGTAATGTGACACACACCCATACAATGCGCACCAACCCGTGATGTTTTGCTGACTCCTACTAGTGAATGTAATGTAACACACACCCATACAATGCGCACCACCCCGTGATGTTTTTCTCACTCCTACTAGTGAATGTAATGTAACACACACCCATACATTGCGCACCACCCCGTGATGCTTTTCTCACTCCTACTAGTGGATGTAATGTAACACACACCCATACAATGTGCACCACCCCGCGATGTTTTTTAGAAACCTATCCTACATTGCCACTGCATGTTCCCTGACCTCCCCATGCTGACCACCCCGCGGTGCTTTTCTCCATCCTACATTGCCGCTCACTGCCTATCCTAATTCAGACCCTCCGATTCACACCACCCCGTGATGTTTTTCTCACTCCTAGTAGTGAATGTAATGTAACACACACCCATACAATGCGCATCACCCCGTGATGTTTTCTCACTCCTACTAGTGAATCTAATGTCACACACACCCATACAATGCGCACCACGCCATGATGTTTTTCTCACTCCTACTAGTGAATGTAATGTAACACACACCCATACAATGCGCACCACCCCGTGATGTTTTTCTCACTCCTATTAGTGAGTGTAATGTAACACACACCCATACAATGTGCACCACCCCGCGATGTTTTTCAGAAACCTATCCTACATTGCCACTGCATGTTCCCAGACCTCCCCATGCTGACCACCCAGCAGTGCTTTTCTCCATCCTACATTGCCAATCACTGCCTATCCTAATTCAGACCCTCCGATTCACACCACCCCGTGATGTTTCTCTCACTCCTACTAGTGAATGTAATGTAACACACACCCATACAATGCGCACCACCCGGTGATTTTTTCTCACTCCTTTTAGTGAATCTAATGTAACACACACCCATACAATGCGCACCACCCCATGATGTTTTTCTCACTCCTACTAGTGAATGTAATGTAACACACACCCATACAATGCGCACCACCCCGTGATGTTTTTCGCACTCCTATTAGTGAATGTAATGTAACACACACCCATACAATGCGCACCACCCCGGGATGTTTTTCAGAAACCTATCCTACATTGCCACTGCATGTTCCCTGACCTCCCAGTGCTAACCACCCGGCGGTGCTTTTCTCCATCCTACATTGCCGCTCACTGCCTATCCTAATTCAGACCCTCCGATTCACACCACCCCGTGATGTTTCTCTCACTCCTACTAGTGAATGTAATGTAACACACACCCATACAATGCGCACCACCCCGTGATGTTTTCTCACTCCTACTAGTGAATCTAATGTAACACACACCCATACAATGCGCACCACCCCATGATGTTTTTCTCACTCCTATTAGTGAATGTAATGTAACACACACCCATACAATGCGCACCACCCCGTGATGTTTTTCTCACTGCTACTAGTGAATGTAATGTAACACACACCCATACAATGTGCACCACCCCGTGATGTTTTTCTCATTCCTACTAGTGAATGTAATGTAACACACGCCCATACAATGCGCACCACCCCGTGATGTTTTTCTCACTCCTATTAGTGAATGTAATGTAACACACACCCATACAATGCGCACCACCCCGTGATGTTTTTCTCACTGCTACTAGTGAATGTAATGTAACACACACCCATACAATGTGCACCACCCCGTGATGTTTTTCTCACTGCTACTAGTGAATGTAATGTAACACACACCCATACAATGCGCACCACCCCGTGATGTTTTTCTCACTGCTACTAGTGAATGTAATGTAACACACACCCATACAATGCGCACCACCCCGTGATGTTTTTCTCACTGCTACTAGTGAATGTAATGTAACACACACCCATACAATGCGCACCACCCCGTGATGTTTTTCTCACTGATACTAGTGAATGTAATGTAACACACACCCATACAATGCGCACCACCCCGTGATGTTTTTCTCACTGCTACTAGTGAATGTAATGTAACACACACCCATACAATGCGCACCACCCCGTGATGTTTTTCTCACTCCTACTAGTGAATATAACGTAACACACACCCATACAATGCGCACCACCCCGTGATGTTTTTCTCACTCCTACTAGTGAATGTAACGTAACACACACCCATACAATGCGCACCACCCCGTGATGTTTTTCTCACTGCTACTAGTGAATGTAATGTAACACACACCCATACAATGCGCACCACCCCGTGATGTTTTTCTCACTGCTACTAGTGAATGTAATGTGACACACACCCATACAATGCGCACCAACCCGTGATGTTTTGCTGACTCCTACTAGTGAATGTAATGTAACACACACCCATACAATGCGCACCACCCCGTGATGTTTTTCTCACTCCTACTAGTGAATGTAATGTAACACACACCCATACAATGCGCACCACCCCGTGATGCTTTTCTCACTCCTACTAGTGGATGTAATGTAACACACACCCATACAATGTGCACCACCCCGCGATGTTTTTCAGAAACCTATCCTACATTGCCACTGCATGTTCCCTGACCTCCCCATGCTGACCACCCCGCGGTGCTTTTCTCCATCCTACATTGCCGCTCACTGCCTATCCTAATTCAGACCCTCCGATTCACACCACCCCGTGATGTTTTTCTCACTCCTAGTAGTGAATGTAATGTAACACACACCCATACAATGCGCATCACCCCGTGATGTTTTCTCACTCCTACTAGTGAATCTAATGTCACACACACCCATACAATGCGCACCACGCCATGATGTTTTTCTCACTCCTACTAGTGAATGTAATGTAACACACACCCATACAATGCGCACCACCCCGTGATGTTTTTCTCACTCCTATTAGTGAGTGTAATGTAACACACACCCATACAATGTGCACCACCCCGCGATGTTTTTCAGAAACCTATCCTACATTGCCACTGCATGTTCCCAGACCTCCCCATGCTGACCACCCAGCAGTGCTTTTCTCCATCCTACATTGCCAATCACTGCCTATCCTAATTCAGACCCTCCGATTCACACCACCCCGTGATGTTTCTCTCACTCCTACTAGTGAATGTAATGTAACACACACCCATACAATGCGCACCACCCGGTGATTTTTTCTCACTCCTTTTAGTGAATCTAATGTAACACACACCCATACAATGCGCACCACCCCATGATGTTTTTCTCACTCCTACTAGTGAATGTAATGTAACACACACCCATACAATGCGCACCACCCCGTGATGTTTTTCGCACTCCTATTAGTGAATGTAATGTAACACACACCCATACAATGCGCACCACCCCGGGATGTTTTTCAGAAACCTATCCTACATTGCCACTGCATGTTCCCTGACCTCCCAGTGCTAACCACCCGGCGGTGCTTTTCTCCATCCTACATTGCCGCTCACTGCCTATCCTAATTCAGACCCTCCGATTCACACCACCCCGTGATGTTTCTCTCACTCCTACTAGTGAATGTAATGTAACACACACCCATACAATGCGCACCACCCCGTGATGTTTTCTCACTCCTACTAGTGAATCTAATGTAACACACACCCATACAATGCGCACCACCCCATGATGTTTTTCTCACTCCTATTAGTGAATGTAATGTAACACACACCATACAATGCGCACCACCCCGTGATGTTTTTCTCACTGCTACTAGTGAATGTAATGTAACACACACCCATACAATGTGCACCACCCCGTGATGTTTTTCTCATTCCTACTAGTGAATGTAATGTAACACACGCCCATACAATGCGCACCACCCCGTGATGTTTTTCTCACTCCTATTAGTGAATGTAATGTAACACACACCCATACAATGCGCACCACCCCGTGATGTTTTTCTCACTGCTACTAGTGAATGTAATGTAACACACACCCATACAATGTGCACCACCCCGTGATGTTTTTCTCACTGCTACTAGTGAATGTAATGTAACACACACCCATACAATGCGCACCACCCCGTGATGTTTTTCTCACTGCTACTAGTGAATGTAATGTAACACACACCCATACAATGCGCACCACCCCGTGATGTTTTTCTCACTGCTACTAGTGAATGTAATGTAACACACACCCATACAATGCGCACCACCCCGTGATGTTTTTCTCACTGATACTAGTGAATGTAATGTAACACACACCCATACAATGCGCACCACCCCGTGATGTTTTTCTCACTGCTACTAGTGAATGTAATGTAACACACACCCATACAATGCGCACCACCCCGTGATGTTTTTCTCACTCCTACTAGTGAATATAACGTAACACACACCCATACAATGCGCACCACCCCGTGATGTTTTTCTCACTCCTACTAGTGAATGTAACGTAACACACACCCATACAATGCGCACCACCCCGTGATGTTTTTCTCACTGCTACTAGTGAATGTAATGTAACACACACCCATACAATGCGCACCACCCCGTGATGTTTTTCTCACTGCTACTAGTGAATGTAATGTGACACACACCCATACAATGCGCACCAACCCGTGATGTTTTGCTGACTCCTACTAGTGAATGTAATGTAACACACACCCATACAATGCGCACCACCCCGTGATGTTTTTCTCACTCCTACTAGTGAATGTAATGTAACACACACCCATACAATGCGCACCACCCCGTGATGCTTTTCTCACTCCTACTAGTGGATGTAATGTAACACACACCCATACAATGTGCACCACCCCGCGATGTTTTTCAGAAACCTATCCTACATTGCCACTGCATGTTCCCTGACCTCCCCATGCTGACCACCCCGCGGTGCTTTTCTCCATCCTACATTGCCGCTCACTGCCTATCCTAATTCAGACCCTCCGATTCACACCACCCCGTGATGTTTTTCTCACTCCTAGTAGTGAATGTAATGTAACACACACCCATACAATGCGCATCACCCCGTGATGTTTTCTCACTCCTACTAGTGAATCTAATGTCACACACACCCATACAATGCGCACCACGCCATGATGTTTTTCTCACTCCTACTAGTGAATGTAATGTAACACACACCCATACAATGCGCACCACCCCGTGATGTTTTTCTCACTCCTATTAGTGAGTGTAATGTAACACACACCCATACAATGTGCACCACCCCGCGATGTTTTTCAGAAACCTATCCTACATTGCCACTGCATGTTCCCAGACCTCCCCATGCTGACCACCCAGCAGTGCTTTTCTCCATCCTACATTGCCAATCACTGCCTATCCTAATTCAGACCCTCCGATTCACACCACCCCGTGATGTTTCTCTCACTCCTACTAGTGAATGTAATGTAACACACACCCATACAATGCGCACCACCCGGTGATTTTTTCTCACTCCTTTTAGTGAATCTAATGTAACACACACCCATACAATGCGCACCACCCCATGATGTTTTTCTCACTCCTACTAGTGAATGTAATGTAACACACACCCATACAATGCGCACCACCCCGTGATGTTTTTCGCACTCCTATTAGTGAATGTAATGTAACACACACCCATACAATGCGCACCACCCCGGGATGTTTTTCAGAAACCTATCCTACATTGCCACTGCATGTTCCCTGACCTCCCAGTGCTAACCACCCGGCGGTGCTTTTCTCCATCCTACATTGCCGCTCACTGCCTATCCTAATTCAGACCCTCCGATTCACACCACCCCGTGATGTTTCTCTCACTCCTACTAGTGAATGTAATGTAACACACACCCATACAATGCGCACCACCCCGTGATGTTTTCTCACTCCTACTAGTGAATCTAATGTAACACACACCCATACAATGCGCACCACCCCATGATGTTTTTCTCACTCCTATTAGTGAATGTAATGTAACACACACCCATACAATGCGCACCACCCCGTGATGTTTTTCCTCACTGCTACTAGTGAATGTAATGTAACACACACCCATACAATGTGCACCACCCCGTGATGTTTTTCTCATTCCTACTAGTGAATGTAATGTAACACACGCCCATACAATGCGCACCACCCCGTGATGTTTTTCTCACTCCTATTAGTGAATGTAATGTAACACACACCCATACAATGCGCACCACCCCGTGATGTTTTTCTCACTGCTACTAGTGAATGTAATGTAACACACACCCATACAATGTGCACCACCCCGTGATGTTTTTCTCACTGCTACTAGTGAATGTAATGTAACACACACCCATACAATGCGCACCACCCCGTGATGTTTTTCTCACTGCTACTAGTGAATGTAATGTAACACACACCCATACAATGCGCACCACCCCGTGATGTTTTTCTCACTGCTACTAGTGAATGTAATGTAACACACACCCATACAATGCGCACCACCCCGTGATGTTTTTCTCACTGATACTAGTGAATGTAATGTAACACACACCCATACAATGCGCACCACCCCGTGATGTTTTTCTCACTGCTACTAGTGAATGTAATGTAACACACACCCATACAATGCGCACCACCCCGTGATGTTTTTCTCACTCCTACTAGTGAATATAACGTAACACACACCCATACAATGCGCACCACCCCGTGATGTTTTTCTCACTCCTACTAGTGAATGTAACGTAACACACACCCATACAATGCGCACCACCCCGTGATGTTTTTCTCACTCCTACTAGTGAATGTAACGTAACACACACCCATACAATGCGCACCACCCCGTGATGTTTTTCTCACTCCTACTAGTGAATGTAACGTAACACACACCCATACAATGCGCACCACCCCGTGATGTTTTTCTCACTCCTACTAGTGAATGTAATGTGACACACACCCATACAATGCGCACCACCACGTGATGTTTTTCTCACTCCTACTAGTGAATGTAATGTAACACACACCCATACAATGCGCACCACCCCGTGATGTTTTTCTCACTCCTACTAGTGAATGTAATGTAACACACACCCATACAATGCGCACCACCCCGTGATGTTTTTCTCACTCCTACTAGTGAATGTAATGTAACACACACCCATACAATGCGCAGCACCCCGTGATGTTTTTCTCACTCCTACTAGTGAATGTAATGTAACACACCCATACAATGGGCACCACCCCGTGATGTTTTTCTCACTCCTACTAGTGAATGTAACGTAACACACACCCATACAATGCGCACCACCCCGTGATGTTTTTCTCACTCCTACTAGTGAATGTAATGTAACACACACCCATACAATGCGCACCACCCCGTGATGTTTTTCTCACTCCTTCTAGTGAATGTAATGTGACACACACCCATACAATGCGCACCACCCCGTGATGTTTTTCTCACTCCTACTAGTGAATGTAATGTGACACACACCCATACAATGCGCACCAACCCGTGATGTTTTGCTGACTCCTACTAGTGAATGTAATGTGACACACACCCATACAATGCGCACCACCCCGTGATGTTTTTCGCACTCCTATTAGTGAATGTAATGTAACACACACCCATACAATGCACACCACCCCGGGATTTTTTTCAGAAACCTATTCTACATTGCCACTGCATGTTCCCTAACCTCCCATTGCTAACCACCCCGCGGTGCTTTTCTCCATCCTACATTGCCGCTCACTGCCTATCCTAATTCAGACCCTCCGATTCACACCACCCCGTGATGTTTCTCTCACTCCTACTAGTGAATGTAATGTAACACACACCCATACAATGCGCACCACCCCGTGATGTTTTCTCACTCCTACTAGTGAATCTAATGTAACACACACCCATACAATGCGCACCACCCCGTGATGTTTTTCTCACTCCTATTAGTGAATGTAATGTAACACACACCATACAATGCGCACCACCCCGTGATGTTTTTCTCACTCCTACTAGTGAATGTAATGTAACACACACCCATACAATGTGCACCACCCCGTGATGTTTTTCTCATTCCTACTAGTGAATGTAATGTAACACACACCCATACAATGCGCACCTCCCCGTGATGTTTTTCTCACTCCTACTAGTGAATGTAATGTAACACACACACATACAATGCGCACCACCCCGTGATGTTTTTCTCACTCCTACTAGTGAATGTAATGTAACACACACCCATACAATGCACACCACCTCGTGATATTTTTCTCACTCCTACTAGTGAATGTAATGTAACACACACCCATACAATGCGCACCACCCCGTGATGTTTTTCTCACTCCTACTAGTGAATGTAATGTAACACACACTCATACAATGCGCACCACCCCGTGATGTTTTTCTCACTCCTACTAGTGAATGTAACGTAACACACACCCATACAATGCGCACCACCCCGTGATGTTTTTCTCACTCCTACTAGTGAATGTAACGTAACACACACACCCATACAATGCGCACCACCCCGTGATGTTTTTCTCACTGCTACTAGTGAATGTAATGTAACACACACCCATACAATGCGCACCACCCAGTGATGTTTTGCTGACTCCTACTAGTGAATGTAATGTAACACACACCCATACAATGCGCACCACCCCGTGATGTTTTTCTCACTGCTACTAGTGAATGTAATGTAACACACGCCCATACAATGCGCACCACCCCATGATGTTTTTCTCACTCCTACTAGTGAATGTAATGTAACTCACACCCATACAATGCGCACCACCCCGTGATGTTTTTCTCACTCCTACTAGTGAATGTTATGTAACACACACCGATACAATGCGCACCACCCCGTGATGTTTTTCTCACTCCTACTAGTGAATGTAATGTAACACACGCCCATACAATGCGTACCACACCGTGATGTTTTTCTCACTCCTACTAGTGATTGTAATGTAACACACGCCCATACAATGTGCACCACCCCGTGATGTTTTTCTCACTCCGACTAGTGAATGTAATGTAACACACGCCCATACAATGCGCACCACCCCGTGATGTTTTTCTCACTCCTACTAGTGAATGTAATGTAACACACGCCCATACAATGCGCACCACCCCGTGATGTTTTTCTCACTCCTACTAGTGAATGTAATGTAACACACGCCCATACAATGCGCACCACCCCGTGATATTTTTCTCACTCCTACTAGTGAATGTAATGTAACACACGCCCATACAATGCGCACCACCCCGTGATGTTTTTCTCACTCCTACTAGTGAATGTAATGTAACACACGCCCATACAATGCGCACCACCCCGTGATGTTTTTCTCACTCCTACTAGTGAATGTAATGTAACACACACACATACAATGCGCACCACCCCGTGATGTTTTTCTCACTCCTATTAGTGAATGTAACGTAACACACGCCCATACAATGCGCACCACCCCGTGATGTTTTTCTCACTCCTACTAGTGAATGTAACGTTACACACACCCATACAATGCGCACCACCCCGTGATGTTTTTCTCACTCCTACTAGTGAATGTAACGTAACACACACCCATACAATGCGCACCACCCCGTGATGTTTTTCTCACTGCTACTAGTGAATGTAACGTAACACACAGCCATACAATGCGCACCACCCCGTGATGTTTTTCTCACTCCTACTAGTGAATGTAATGAAACACACACCCATACAATGCACACCACCCCGTGATGTTTTACTCACTGCTACTAGTGAATGTAATGTAACACACACCCATACAATGCGCACGACCACGTGATTTTTTTCTCACTGCTACTAGTGAATGTAATGTGACACACACCCATACAATGCGCACCACCCAGTGATGTTTTACTGACTCCTACTAGTGAATGTAATGTAACACACACCCATACAATGCGCACCACCCCGTGATGTTTTTCTCACTCCTACTAGTGAATGTAATGTAACACACACCCATACAATGCGCACCACCCAGTGATGTTTTTCTCACTCCCACTAGTGAATGTAATGTAACACACACCCATACAATGCGCACCACCCCGTGATGTTTTTCTCACTCCTACTAGTGAATGTAATGTAACATACACCCATACAATGCGCACCACCCCGTGATGTTTTTCTCACTCCTACTAGTGAATGTAATGTAACACACACCCATACAATGCGCACCACCCCGTGATGTTTTTCTCACGCCCACTAGTGAATGTAATGTAACACAGGCCCATACAATGCGCACCACCCCGTGATGTTTTTCTCACTCCTACTAGTGAATGTAATGTAACACACGCCCATACAATGCGCACCACCCCGTGATGTTTTTCTCACTCCTACTAGTGAATGTAATGTAACACACACCCATACAATGCGCACCACCCCGTGATGTTTTTCTCACTCCTACTAGTGAATGTAATGTGACACACACCCATACAATGCACACCACCCCGTGATGTTTTTCTCACTCCTACTAGTGAATGTAATGTGACACACACCCATACAATGCGCACCACCACGTGATGTTTTTCTCACTCCTACTAGTGAATGTAATGTAACACACACCCATACAATGCGCACCACCCCGTGATGTTTTTCTCACTCCTACTAGTGAATGTAATGTAACACACACCCATACAATACGCAGCACCCCGTGATGTTTTTCTCACTCCTACTAGTGAATGTAATGTAACACACCCATACAATGGGCACCACCCCGTGATGTTTTTCTCACTCCTACTAGTGAATGTAACGTAACACACACCCATACAATGCGCACCACCCCGTGATGTTTTTCTCACTCCTACTAGTGAATGTAATGTAACACACACCCATACAATGCGCACCACCCCGTGATGTTTTTCTCACTCCTACTAGTGAATGTAATGTGACACACACCCATACAATGCGCACCACCCCGTGATGTTTTTCTCACTCCTACTAGTGAATGTAATGTGACACACACCCATACAATGCGCACCAACCCGTGATGTTTTGCTGATTCCTACTAGTGAATGTAATGTAACACACGCCCATACAATGCGCACCACCCCATGATTTTTTCTCACTCCTACTAGTGAATGTAATGTAACACACGCCCATACAATGCGCACCACCCCGTGATGTTTTTCTCACTCCTACTAGTGAATGTAATGTAACACACACACATACAATGCGCACCACCCCGTGATGTTTTTCTCACTCCTATTAGTGAATGTAACGTAACACACGCCCATACAATGCGCACCACCCCGTGATGTTTTTCTCACTCCTACTAGTGAATGTAACGTTACACACACCCATACAATGCGCACCACCCCGTGATGTTTTTCTCACTCCTACTAGTGAATGTAACGTAACACACACCCATACAATGCGCACCACCCCGTGATGTTTTTCTCACTGCTACTAGTGAATGTAACGTAACACACAGCCATACAATGCGCACCACCCCGTGATGTTTTTCTCACTCCTACTAGTGAATGTAATGAAACACACACCCATACAATGCACACCACCCCGTGATGTTTTACTCACTGCTACTAGTGAATGTAATGTAACACA
Source organism: Cavia porcellus (assembly GCF_034190915.1). Lineage (NCBI taxonomy): Eukaryota > Metazoa > Chordata > Mammalia > Rodentia > Caviidae > Cavia > Cavia porcellus. The sequence goes on along the minus strand of NW_026947774.1, from coordinate 166,871 downwards.
CACCCATACAATGCGCACGACCACGTGATTTTTTTCTCACTGCTACTAGTGAATGTAATGTGACACACACCCATACAATGCGCACCACCCAGTGATGTTTTGCTGACTCCTACTAGTGAATGTAATGTGACACACACCCATACAATGCGCACCACCCCGTGATGTTTTTCTCACTCCTACTAGTGAATGTAATGTAACACACACCCATACAATGCGCACCACCCAGTGATGTTTTTCTCACTCCTACTAGTGAATGTAATGTAACACACACCCATACAATGCGCACCACCCCGTGATGTTTTTCTCACTCCTACTAGTGAATGTAATGTAACATACACCCATACAATGCGCACCACCCCGTGATGTTTTTCTCACTCCTACTAGTGAATGTAATATAACACACACCCATACAATGCACACCACCCCGTGATGTTTTTCTCACTCCCACTAGTGAATGTAATGTAACACAGGCCCATACAATGCGCACCACCCCGTGATGTTTTTCTCACTCCTACTAGTGAATGTAATGTAACACACACCCATACAATGCGCACCACCCCGTGATGTTTTTCTCACTCCCACTAGTGAATGTAATGTAACACACGCCCATACAATGCGCACCACCCCGTGATGTTTTTCTCACTCCTACTAGTGAATGTAATGTAACACACGCCCATACAATGCGCACCACCCCGTGATGTTTTTCTCACTCCTACTAGTGAATGTAACGTAACACACACCCATACAATGCGCATCACCCCGTGATGTTTTTCTCACTCCTACTAGTGAATGTAATGTAACACACGCCCATACAATGCGCACCACCCCGTGATGTTTTTCTCACTCCTACTAGTGAATGTAACGTAACACACACCCATACAATGCGCACCACCCCGTGATGTTTTTCTCACTCCTACTAGTGAATGTAACGTAACACACACCCATACAATGCGCACCACCCCGTGATGTTTTTCTCACTCCTACTAGTGAATGTAATGTGACACACACCCATACAATGCGCACCACCACGTGATGTTTTTCTCACTCCTACTAGTGAATGTAATGTAACACACACCCATACAATGCGCACCACCCCGTGATGTTTTTCTCACTCCTACTAGTGAATGTAATGTAACACACACCCATACAATGCGCACCACCCCGTGATGTTTTTCTCACTCCTACTAGTGAATGTAATGTAACACACACCCATACAATGCGCAGCACCCCGTGATGTTTTTCTCACTCCTACTAGTGAATGTAATGTAACACACCCATACAATGGGCACCACCCCGTGATGTTTTTCTCACTCCTACTAGTGAATGTAACGTAACACACACCCATACAATGCGCACCACCCCGTGATGTTTTTCTCACTCCTACTAGTGAATGTAATGTAACACACACCCATACAATGCGCACCACCCCGTGATGTTTTTCTCACTCCTACTAGTGAATGTAATGTGACACACACCCATACAATGCGCACCACCCCGTGATGTTTTTCTCACTCCTACTAGTGAATGTAATGTGACACACACCCATACAATGCGCACCAACCCGTGATGTTTTGCTGACTCCTACTAGTGAATGTAATGTAACACACACCCATACAATGCGCACCACCCCGTGATGTTTTTCTCACTCCTACTAGTGAATGTAATGTAACACACACCCATACAATGCGCACCACCCCGTGATGCTTTTCTCACTCCTACTAGTGGATGTAATGTTACACACACCCATACAATGCGCACCACCCCGTGATGTTTTTCTCACTCCTACTAGTGATTGTAATGTAACACACACCCATACAATGCGCACCCCCCCGTGATGTTTTTCTCACTGCTACTAGTGAATGTAATGTAACACACACCCATACAATGCGCACCACCCAGTGATGTTTTGCTGACTCCTACTAGTGAATGTAATGTAACACACACCCATACAATGCGCACCACCCCGTGATGTTTTTCTCACTGCTACTAGTGAATGTAATGTAACACACGCCCATACAATGCGCACCACCCCATGATGTTTTTCTCACTCCTACTAGTGAATGTAATGTAACTCACACCCATACAATGCGCACCACCCCGTGATGTTTTTCTCACTCCTACTAGTGAATGTTATGTAACACACACCGATACAATGCGCACCACCCCGTGATGTTTTTCTCACTCCTACTAGTGAATGTAATGTAACACACGCCCATACAATGCGTACCACACCGTGATGTTTTTCTCACTCCTACTAGTGATTGTAATGTAACACACGCCCATACAATGTGCACCACCCCGTGATGTTTTTCTCACTCCGACTAGTGAATGTAATGTAACACACGCCCATACAATGCGCACCACCCCGAGATGTTTTTCTCACTCCTACTAGTGAATGTAATGTAACACACGCCCATACAATGCGCACCACCCCGTGATGTTTTTCTCACTCCTATTAGTGAATGTAACGTAACACACGCCCATACAATGCGCACCACCCCGTGATGTTTTTCTCACTCCTACTAGTGAATGTAACGTTACACACACCCATACAATGCGCACCACCCCGTGATGTTTTTCTCACTCCTACTAGTGAATGTAACGTAACACACACCCATACAATGCGCACCACCCCGTGATGTTTTTCTCACTGCTACTAGTGAATGTAACGTAACACACAGCCATACAATGCGCACCACCCCGTGATGTTTTTCTCACTCCTACTAGTGAATGTAATGAAACACACACCCATACAATGCACACCACCCCGTGATGTTTTACTCACTGCTACTAGTGAATGTAATGTAACACACACCCATACAATGCGCACGACCACGTGATTTTTTTCTCACTGCTACTAGTGAATGTAATGTGACACACACCCATACAATGCGCACCACCCAGTGATGTTTTACTGACTCCTACTAGTGAATGTAATGTAACACACACCCATACAATGCGCACCACCCCGTGATGTTTTTCTCACTCCTACTAGTGAATGTAATGTAACACACACCCATACAATGCGCACCACCCAGTGATGTTTTTCTCACTCCTACTAGTGAATGTAATGTAACACACACCCATACAATGCGCACCACCCCGTGATGTTTTTCTCACTCCTACTAGTGAATGTAATGTAACATACACCCATACAATGCGCACCACCCCGTGATGTTTTTCTCACTCCTACTAGTGAATGTAATGTAACACACACCCATACAATGCGCACCACCCCGTGATGTTTTTCTCACTCCCACTAGTGAATGTAATGTAACACAGGCCCATACAATGCGCACCACCCCGTGATGTTTTTCTCACTCCTACTAGTGAATGTAATGTAACACACGCCCATACAATGCGCACCACCCCGTGATGTTTTTCTCACTCCTACTAGTGAATGTAATGTAACACACACCCATACAATGCGCACCACCCCGTGATGTTTTTCTCACTCCTACTAGTGAATGTAATGTGACACACACCCATACAATGCACACCACCCCGTGATGTTTTTCTCACTCCTACTAGTGAATGTAATGTGACACACACCCATACAATGCGCACCACCACGTGATGTTTTTCTCACTCCTACTAGTGAATGTAATGTAACACACACCCATACAATGCGCACCACCCCGTGATGTTTTTCTCACTCCTACTAGTGAATGTAATGTAACACACACCCATACAATGCGCACCACCCCGTGATGTTTTTCTCACTCCTACTAGTGAATGTAATGTAACACACACCCATACAATACGCAGCACCCCGTGATGTTTTTCTCACTCCTACTAGTGAATGTAATGTAACACACCCATACAATGGGCACCACCCCGTGATGTTTTTCTCACTCCTACTAGTGAATGTAACGTAACACACACCCATACAATGCGCACCACCCCGTGATGTTTTTCTCACTCCTACTAGTGAATGTAATGTAACACACACCCATACAATGCGCACCACCCCGTGATGTTTTTCTCACTCCTACTAGTGAATGTAATGTGACACACACCCATACAATGCGCACCACCCCGTGATGTTTTTCTCACTCCTACTAGTGAATGTAATGTGACACACACCCATACAATGCGCACCAACCCGTGATGTTTTGCTGATTCCTACTAGTGAATGTAATGTAACACACGCCCATACAATGCGCACCACCCCGTGATTTTTTCTCACTCCTACTAGTGAATGTAATGTAACACACGCCCATACAATGCGCACCACCCCGTGATGTTTTTCTCACTCCTACTAGTGAATGTAATGTAACACACACACATACAATGCGCACCACCCCGTGATGTTTTTCTCACTCCTATTAGTGAATGTAACGTAACACACGCCCATACAATGCGCACCACCCCGTGATGTTTTTCTCACTCCTACTAGTGAATGTAACGTTACACACACCCATACAATGCGCACCACCCCGTGATGTTTTTCTCACTCCTACTAGTGAATGTAACGTAACACACACCCATACAATGCGCACCACCCCGTGATGTTTTTCTCACTGCTACTAGTGAATGTAACGTAACACACAGCCATACAATGCGCACCACCCCGTGATGTTTTTCTCACTCCTACTAGTGAATGTAATGAAACACACACCCATACAATGCACACCACCCCGTGATGTTTTACTCACTGCTACTAGTGAATGTAATGTAACACACACCCATACAATGCGCACGACCACGTGATTTTTTTCTCACTGCTACTAGTGAATGTAATGTGACACACACCCATACAATGCGCACCACCCAGTGATGTTTTGCTGACTCCTACTAGTGAATGTAATGTGACACACACCCATACAATGCGCACCACCCCGTGATGTTTTTCTCACTCCTACTAGTGAATGTAATGTAACACACACCCATACAATGCGCACCACCCAGTGATGTTTTTCTCACTCCTACTAGTGAATGTAATGTAACACACACCCATACAATGCGCACCACCCCGTGATGTTTTTCTCACTCCTACTAGTGAATGTAATGTAACATACACCCATACAATGCGCACCACCCCGTGATGTTTTTCTCACTCCTACTAGTGAATGTAATATAACACACACCCATACAATGCGCACCACCCCGTGATGTTTTTCTCACTCCCACTAGTGAATGTAATGTAACACAGGCCCATACAATGCGCACCACCCCGTGATGTTTTTCTCACTCCTACTAGTGAATGTAATGTAACACACACCCATACAATGCGCACCACCCCGTGATGTTTTTCTCACTCCCACTAGTGAATGTAATGTAACACACGCCCATACAATGTGCACCACCCCGTGATGTTTTTCTCACTCCTACTAGTGAATGTAATGTAACACACGCCCATACAATGCGCACCACCCCGTGATGTTTTTCTCACTCCTACTAGTGAATGTAACGTAACACACACCCATACAATGCGCATCACCCCGTGATGTTTTTCTCACTCCTACTAGTGAATGTAATGTAACACACGCCCATACAATGCGCCCCACCCCGTGATGTTTTTCTCACTCCTACTAGTGAATGTAATGTAACACACACACATACAATCCGCACCACCCCGTGATGTTTTTCTCACTCCTACTAATGAATGTAATGTAACACACGCCCATACAATGCGCACCACCCCGTGATGTTTTTCTCACTCCTACTAGTGAATGTAATGTAACACACGCCCATACAATGCGCACCACCCCGTGATGTTTTTCTCACTCCTACTAGTGAATGTAATGTAACACACACCCATACAATGCACCACCCCGTGATGTTTTTCTCACTCCTACTAGTGAATGTAATGTAACACACACCCATACAATGCGCACCACCCCGTGATGTTTTTCTCACTCCTACTAGTGAATGTAATGTAACACACACCCATACAATGGGCACCACCCCGTGATGTTTTTCTCACTCCTACTAGTGAATGTAATGTAACACACACCCATACAATGCGCACCACCCCATGATATTTTTCTCACTCCTAGTAGTGAATGTAATGTAACACACACCCATACAATGCGCATCACCCCGTGATGTTTTTCTCACTGCTACTAGTGAATGTAATGTAACACACGCCCATACAATGCGCCCCACACCGTGATGTTTTTCTCACACCTACTGGTGAATGTAATGTAACACACGCCCATACAATGCGCACCACCCCGTGATGTTTTTCTCACTCCTACTAGTGAATGTAATGTAACACACACCCATACAATGCGCACCCCCCCGTGATGTTTTTCTCACTGCTACAAGTGAATGTAATGTAACACACACCCATACAATGCGCACCACCCAGTGATGTTTTGCTGACTCCTACTAGTGAATGTAATGTAACACACACCCATACAATGCGCACCACCCCGTGATGTTTTTCTCACTCCTATTAGTGAATGTAACGTAACACACGCCCATACAATGCGCACCACCCCGTGATGTTTTTCTCACTCCTACTAGTGAATGTAACGTTACACACACCCATACAATGCGCACCACCCCGTGATGTTTTTCTCACTCCTACTAGTGAATGTAACGTAACACACACCCATACAATGCGCACCACCCCGTGATGTTTTTCTCACTGCTACTAGTGAATGTAACGTAACACACAGCCATACAATGCGCACCACCCCGTGATGTTTTTCTCACTCCTACTAGTGAATGTAATGAAACACACACCCATACAATGCACACCACCCCGTGATGTTTTACTCACTGCTACTAGTGAATGTAATGTAACACACACCCATACAATGCGCACGACCACGTGATTTTTTTCTCACTGCTACTAGTGAATGTAATGTGACACACACCCATACAATGCGCACCACCCAGTGATGTTTTGCTGACTCCTACTAGTGAATGTAATGTGACACACACCCATACAATGCGCACCACCCCGTGATGTTTTTCTCACTCCTACTAGTGAATGTAATGTAACACACACCCATACAATGCGCACCACCCCGTGATGTTTTTCTCACTCCTACTAGTGAATGTAATGTAACACACACCCATACAATGCGCACCACCCCGTGATGTTTTTCTCACTCCTACTAGTGAATGTAATGTAACATACACCCATACAATGCGCACCACCCCGTGATGTTTTTCTCACTCCTACTAGTGAATGTAATATAACACACACCCATACAATGCGCACCACCCCGTGATGTATTTCTCACTCCCACTAGTGAATGTAATGTAACACAGGCCCATACAATGCGCACCACCCCGTGATGTTTTTCTCACTCCTACTAGTGAATGTAATGTAACACACACCCATACAATGCGCACCACCCCGTGATGTTTTTCTCACTCCCACTAGTGAATGTAATGTAAAACACGCCCATACAATGCGCACCACCCCGTGATGTTTTTCTCACTCCTACTAGTGAATGTAATGTAACACACGCCCATACAATGCGCACCACCCCGTGATGTTTTTCTCACTCCTACTAGTGAATGTAACGTAACACACACCCATACAATGCGCATCACCCCGTGATGTTTTTCTCACTCCTACTAGTGAATGTAATGTAACACACGCCCATACAATGCGCCCCACCCCGTGATGTTTTTCTCACTCCTACTAGTGAATGTAATGTAACACACACACATACAATCCGCACCACCCCGTGATGTTTTTCTCACTCCTACTAATGAATGTAATGTAACACACGCCCATACAATGCGCACCACCACGTGATGTTTTTCTCACTCCTACTAGTGAATGTAATGTAACACACGCCCATACAATGCGCACCACCCCGTGATGTTTTTCTCACTCCTACTAGTGAATGTAATGTAACACACACCCATACAATGCACCACCCCGTGATGTTTTTCTCACTCCTACTAGTGAATGTAATGTAACACACACCCATACAATGCGCACCACCCCGTGATGTTTTTCTCACTCCTACTAGTGAATGTAATGTAACACACACCCATACAATGGGCACCACCCCGTGATGTTTTTCTCACTCCTACTAGTGAATGTAATGTAACACACACCCATACAATGCGCACCACCCCATGATATTTTTCTCACTCCTAGTAGTGAATGTAATGTAACACACACCCATACAATGCGCACCACCCCGTGATGTTTTTCTCACTGCTACTAGTGAATGTAATGTAACACACGCCCATACAATGCGCCCCACACCGTGATGTTTTTCTCACACCTACTGGTGAATGTAATGTAACACACGCCCATACAATGCGCACCACCCCGTGATGTTTTTCTCACTCCTACTAGTGAATGTAATGTAACACACACCCATACAATGCGCACCCCCCCGTGATGTTTTTCTCACTGCTACAAGTGAATGTAATATAACACACACCCATACAATGCGCACCACCCAGTGATGTTTTGCTGACTCCTACTAGTGAATGTAATGTAACACACACCCATACAATGCGCACCACCCCGTGATGTTTTTCTCACTCCTACTAGTGAATCTAATGTAACACACACCCATACAATGCGCACCACCCCGTGATGTTTTTCTCACTCCTACTAGTGAATGTAATGTAACACACACCCATACAATGCGCACCACCCCGTGATGTTTTTCTCATTCCTACTAGTGAATGTAATGTAACACACACACATACAATGCGCACCACCCCGTGATGTATTTCTCACTGCTACTAGTGAATGTAATGTAACACACACCCATACAATGCGCACCACCCCGTGATGTTTTTCTCACTCCTACTAGTGAATGTAATGTAACACACACCCATACAATGCACACCACCCGGTGATCTTTTTCTCACTCCTACTAGTGAATGTAATATAACACACCCCCAAACAATGCGCACCACACCGTGATGTTTTTCTCACACCTACTAGTGAATGTAATGTAACACACACCCATACAATGCGGACCACCCCGTGATGTTTTTCTCACTCATACTAGTGAATGTAATGTAACACACACCCATACAATGCGCACCACCCCGTGATGTTTTTCAGAAACCTATCCTACATTGCCACAGCATGTTCCCTGACCTCCCCATGCTGACCAACCCGCAGTGCTTTTCTCCATCCTACATTGCCACTCACTGCCTATCCTTATTCAGACCCTCCGATTCACAAAACCCCGTGATGTTTTTCTCACTCCTACTAGTGAATGTAATGTAACACACACCCATACAATGCGCACCACCCCGTGATGTTTTTCTCACCCCTACTAGTGAATGTAATGTAACACACACCCATACAATGCGCACCACCCCGTGATGTTTTTCTCACTCCTACTAGTGAATGTAATGTAACACACACCCATACAATGCGCACCACCCCGTGATGTTTTTCTCACTCCTACTAGTGAATTTAATGTAACACACACCCATACAATGCGCACCACCCCGTGATGTTTTTCTCACTCCTACTAGTGAATGTAATGTAACACACACCCATACAATGCGCACCACCCGGTGATGTTTTTATCACTCCTACTAGTGAATGTAATGTAACACACACCCATACAATGCGCACAACCTCGTGATGTTTTTCTCACTCCTACTAGTGAATGTAATGTAACACACACCCATACAATGCGCAAAAACCCGTGATGTTTTTCTCACTCCTACTAGTGAATGTAATGTAACACACACCCATACAATGCGCACCACCCCGTGATGTTTTTCTCACTCCTACTAGTGAATGTAATGTAACACACACCCATACAATGCGCACCACCCCGTGATATTTTTCTCACTCCTACTAGTGAATGTAATGTAACACACACCCATACAATGCGCACCACCCCGCGATGTTTTTCAGAAACCTATCCTACATTGCCACTGCATGTTCCCTGACCTCCCCATGCTGACCACCCCGCGGTGCTTTTCTCCATCCTACATTGCAACTCACTGCCTATCCTAATTCAGACCCTCCGATTCACACCACCCCGTGATGTTTTTCTCACTCCTACTAGTGAATGTAATGTAACACACACCCATACAATGCGCACCACCCCGTGATGTTTTTCTCACTCCTACTAGTGAATGTAATGTAACACACACCCATACAATGCGCACCACCCCGTGATGTTTTTCTCACTCCTACTAGTGAATGTAATGTAACACACACCCATACAATGCGCACCACCCCGTGATGTTTTTCTCACTCCTACTAGTGAATGTAATGTAACACACACCCATACAATGCGCACCACCCCGTGATGTTTTTCTCACTGCTACTAGTGAATGTAATGTAACACACACCCATATAATGCGCACCACCCCGTGATGTTTTTCTCACTCCTACTAGTGAATGTAATGTAACACACACCCATACAATGCACACCACCCGGTGATGTTTTTCTCACTCCTACTAGTGAATGTAATATAACACACACCCAAACAATGCGCACCACACCGTGATGTTTTTCTCACACCTACTAGTGAATGTAATGTAACAAACACCCATACAATGCGCACCACCCCGTGATGTTTTTCTGACTCATACTAGTGAATGTAATGTAACACACACCCATACAATGCGCACCACCCCGTGATGTTTTTCAGAAACCTATCCTACATTGCCACAGCATGTTCCCTGACCTCCCCATGCTGACCAACCCGCAGTGCTTTTCTCCATCCTACATTGCCACTCACTGCCTATCCTTATTCAGACCCTCCGATTCACACCACCACGTGATGTTTTTCTCACTCCTACTAGTGAATGTAATGTAACACACACCCATACAATGCGCACCACCCCGTGATGTTTTTCTCACTCCTACTAGTGAATGTAATGTAACACACACCCATACAATGCGCACCACCCCGTGATGTTTTTCTCACTGCTACTAGTGAATGTAATGTAACACACACCCATACAATGCGCACCACCCCGTGATGTTTTTCTCACTCCTACTAGTGAATGTAATGTAACACACACCCATACAATGCACACCACCCCGTGATGTTTTTCTCACTCCTATTAGTGAATGTAATATAACACACACCCGAACAATGCGGACCACCCCGTGATGTTTTTCTCACTCCTACTAGTGTATGTAATGTAATACACACCCATAAAATGCGCACCACCCCGTGATGTTTTTCTCACTCCTACTAGTGAATGTAATGTAACACACACCCATACAATGCGCACCACCCCGTGATGTTTTTCAGAAACCTATCCTACATTGCCACTGCATGTTCCCTTACCTCCCCATGCTGACCACCCCGCAGTGCTTTTCTCCATCCTACATTGCCAATCACTGCCTATCCTTATACAGACCCTCTGATTCACACCACCCCGTGATGTTTTTCTCACTCCTACTAGTGAATGTAATGTAACACACACCCATACAATGCGCACCACCCCATGATGTTTTTCTCACTCCTCCTAGGGAATGTAATGTAACACACACCCATACAATGCGCACCACCCCGTGATGTTTTTCTCACTCCTACTAGTGAATATAATGTAACACACACGCATACAATGCGCACCACCACGTGATGTTTTTCTCACTCCTACTAGTGAATGTAATGTAACACACACCCGAACAATGCGCACCACCCCGTGATGTTTTTCTCACTCCTACTAGTGTATGTAATGTAACACACACCCATATAATGCGCACCACCCCGTGATGTTTTTCTCACTCATACTAGTGAATGTAATGTAACACACACCCATACAATGTGCACCACGCCGTGATGTTTTTCAGAAACCTATCCTACATTGCCACTGCATGTTCCCTTACCTCCCCATGCTGACCACCCCGCAGTGCTTTTCTCCATCCTACATTGCCACTCATTGCCTATCCTTATACAGACCCTCTGATTCACACCACCCCGTGATGTTTTTCTCACTCCTACTAGTGAATGTAATGTAACACACACCCATACAATGCGCACCACCCCATGATGTTTTTCTCACTCCTCCTAGGGAATGTAATGTAACACACACCCATACAATGAGCACCACCCCGTGATGTTTTTCTCACTCCTACTAGTGAATATAATGTAACACACACGCATACAATGCGCACCACCACGTGATGTTTTTCTCACTCCTACTAGTGAATGTAATGTAACACACACCCATAAAATGCGCACCACCCCGTGATGTTTTTCTCACTCCTACTAGTGAATGTAATGTAACACACACCCATACAATGCGCACCACCCCGTGATGTTTTTCTCACTCCTACTATTGAATGTAATGTAACACACACCCATACAATGCGCACCACCCCGTGATGTTTTTCTCACTCCTTCTAGTGAATGTAATGTAACACACACCCATACAATGCGCACCACCCCGTGATGTTTTTCTCACTCCTACTAGTGAATGTAATGTAACACACACCCATACAATGCGCACCACCCCGTGATTTTTTTCTCACTCCTACTAGTGAATGTAATGTAACACACACCCATACAATGCGCACCACCCCGCGATGTTTTTCAGAAACCTATCCTACATTGCCACTGCATGTTCCCTGACCTCCCCATGCTGACCACCCGGCGGTGCTTTTCTCCATCCTACATTGCCACTCACTGCCTATCCTAATTCAGACCCTCCGATTCACACCACCCCGTGATGTTTTTCTCACTCCTACTAGTGAATGTAATGTAACACACACCCATACAATGCGCACCACCCCGTGATGTTTTTCTCACTCCTACTAGTGAATGTAATGTAACACACACCCATACAATGCGCACCACCCCGTGATGTTTTTCTCACTGCTACTAGTGAATGTAATGTAACACACACCCATATAATGCGCACCACCCCGTGATGTTTTTCTCACTCCTACTAGTGAATGTAATGTAACACACACCCATACAATGCACACCACCCGGTGATGTTTTTCTCACTCCTACTAGTGAATGTAATATAACACACACCCAAACAATGCGCACCACACCGTGATGTTTTTCTCACACCTACTAGTGAATGTAATGTAACACACACCCATACAATGCGCACCACCCCGTGATGTTTTTCTGACTCATACTAGTGAATGTAATGTAACACACACCCATACAATGCGCACCACCCCGTGATGTTTTTCAGAAACCTATCCTACATTGCCACAGCATGTTCCCTGACCTCCCCATGCTGACCAACCCGCAGTGCTTTTCTCCATCCTACATTGCCACTCACTGCCTATCCTTATTCAGACCCTCCGATTCACACCACCACGTGATGTTTTTCTCACTCCTACTAGTGAATGTAATGTAACACACACCCATACAATGCGCACCACCCCGTGATGTTTTTCTCACTCCTACTAGTGAATGTAATGTAACACACACCCATACAATGCGCACCACCCCGTGATGTTTTTCTCACTGCTACTAGTGAATGTAATGTAACACACACCCATACAATGCGCACCACCCCGTGATGTTTTTCTCACTCCTACTAGTGAATGTAATGTAACACACACCCATACAATGCACACCACCCCGTGATGTTTTTCTCACTCCTATTAGTGAATGTAATATAACACACACCCGAACAATGCGGACCACCCCGTGATGTTTTTCTCACTCCTACTAGTGTATGTAATGTAACACACACCCATAAAATGCGCACCACCCCGTGATGTTTTTCTCACTCCTACTAGTGAATGTAATGTAACACACACCCATACAATGCGCACCACCCCGTGATGTTTTTCAGAAACCTATCCTACATTGCCACTGCATGTTCCCTTACCTCCCCATGCTGACCACTCCGCAGTGCTTTTCTCCATCCTACATTGCCAATCACTGCCTATCCTTATACAGACCCTCTGATTCACACCACCCCGTGATGTTTTTCTCACTCCTACTAGTGAATGTAATGTAACACACACCCATACAATGCGCACCACCCCATGATGTTTTTCTCACTCCTCCTAGGGAATGTAATGTAACACACACCCATACAATGCGCACCACCCCGTGATGTTTTTCTCACTCCTACTAGTGAATATAATGTAACACACACGCATACAATGCGCACCACCACGTGATGTTTTTCTCACTCCTACTAGTGAATGTAATGTAACACACACCCGAACAATGCGCACCACCCCGTGATGTTTTTCTCACTCCTACTAGTGTATGTAATGTAACACACACCCATATAATGCGCACCACCCCGTGATGTTTTTCTCACTCATACTAGTGAATGTAATGTAACACACACCCATACAATGCGCACCACGCCGTGATGTTTTTCAGAAACCTATCCTACATTGCCACTGCATGTTCCCTTACCTCCCCATGCTGACCACCCCGCAGTGCTTTTCTCCATCCTACATTGCCACTCATTGCCTATCCTTATACAGACCCTCTGATTCACACCACCCCGTGATGTTTTTCTCACTCCTACTAGTGAATGTAATGTAACACACACCCATACAATGCGCACCACCCCATGATGTTTTTCTCACTCCTCCTAGGGAATGTAATGTAACACACACCCATACAATGAGCACCACCCCGTGATGTTTTTCTCACTCCTACTAGTGAATATAATGTAACACACACGCATACAATGCGCACCACCACGTGATGTTTTTCTCACTCCTACTAGTGAATGTAATGTAACACACACCCATAAAATGCGCACCACCCCGTGATGTTTTTCTCACTCCTACTAGTGAATGTAATGTAACACACACCCATACAATGCGCACCACCCCGTGATGTTTTTCTCACTCCTACTATTGAATGTAATGTAACACACACCCATACAATGCGCACCACCCCGTGATGTTTTTCTCACTCCTTCTAGTGAATGTAATGTAACACACACCCATACAATGCGCACCACCCCGTGATGTTTTTCTCACTCCTACTAGTGAATGTAATGTAACACACACCCATACAATGCGCACCACCCCGTGATTTTTTTCTCACTCCTACTAGTGAATGTAATGTAACACACACCCATACAATGCGCACCACCCCGCGATGTTTTTCAGAAACCTATCCTACATTGCCACTGCATGTTCCCTGACCTCCCCATGCTGACCACCCGGCGGTGCTTTTCTCCATCCTACATTGCCACTCACTGCCTATCCTAATTCAGACCCTCCGATTCACACCACCCCGTGATGTTTTTCTCACTCCTTCTAGTGAATGTAATGTAACACACACCCATACAATGCGCACCACCCCGTGATGTTTTTCTCACTCCTACTAGTGAATGTAATTTAACACAAACCCATACAATGCGCACCACCCCGTGATGTTTTTCTCACTCCTACTAGTGAATGTAATGTAACACACACCCATACAATGAGCACCACCCCGTGATGTTTTTCTCACTCCTACTAGTGAATGTAATGTAACACACACCCATACAATGCGCACCACCCCGTGATGTTTTTCTCACTCCTACTAGTGAATGTAATGTAACACACACCCATACAATGCGCACCACCCCGTGATGTTTTTCTCACTGATACTAGTGAATGTAATGTAACACACACCCATACAATGCGCACCACCCCGTGATGTTTTTCTCACTGCTACTAGTGAATGCAATGTAACACACACCCATACAATGCACACCACCCCGTGATGTTTTTCTCACTCCTACTAGTGAATGTAATATAACACACACCCAAAAAATGCGCACCACCCCGTGATGTTTTTCTCACTCCTACTAGTGTATGTAATGTAACACACACCCATACAATGCGCACCACCCCGTGATGTTTTTCTCACTCCTAATAGTGAATGTAATGTAACACACACCCATACAATGCGCACCGCCCGTGATGTTTTTCTCACTCCTACTAGTGAATGTAATGTAACACACACCCATACAATGCGCACCACCCCGTGATGTTTTTCTCACTGCTACTAGTGAATGTAATGTAACACACACCCATACAATGCGCACCACCCCGTGATGTTTTTCTCACTCCTACTAGTGAATGTAATGTAACACACACCCATACAATGCACACCACCCCGTGATGTTTTTCTCACTCCTACTAGTGAATGTAATATAACACACACCCGAACAATGCGCACCACCCCGTGATGTTTTTCTCACTCCTACTAGTGTATGTAATGTAACACACACCCATACAATGGGCACCACCCCGTGATGTTTTTCTCACTCATACTAGTGAATGTAATGTAACACACACCCATACAATGCGCACCACCCCGTGATGTTTTTCTCACTCCTCCTAGGGAATGTAATGTAACACACACCCATACAATGCGCACCACCCCGTGATGTTTTTCTCACTGCTACTAGTGAATGTAATGTAACACACACCCATACAATGCGCACCACCCCGTGATGTTTTTCTCACTCCTACTAGTGAATGTAATGTAACACACACCCATACAATGCGCACCACCCCGTGATGTTTTTCTCACTCCTACTAGTGAATGTAATGTAACACACACCCATACAATGCACACCACCCCGTGATGTTTTTCTCACTCCTACTAGTGAATGTAATGTAACACACACCCATACAATGCGCACCACCCTGTGATGGTTTTCTCACTCCTATTAGTGAATGTAATGTAACACACACCTATACAATGCGCACCACCCCGTGATGGTTTTCTCACTCCTACTAGTGAATGTAATGTAACACACACCCATACAATGCGCACCACCCCGTGATGTTTTTCTCACTCCTACTAGTGAATGTAATGTAACACACACCCATACAATGCGCACCACCCCGTGATGTTTTTCTCACTCCTACTAGTGAATGTAAGGTAACACACACCCATACAATGCGCACCACCCCGTGATGTTTTTCTCACTCCTACTAGTGAATGTAATGTAACACACACGCATACAGTGCGCACCACCCCATGATGTTTTTCTCACTCCTACTAGTGAATGTAATGTAACACACACCCATACAATGCGCACCAACCCGTGATGTTTTTCTCACTCCTACTAGTGAATGTAATGTAACACACACCCATACAATGCGCACCACCCCGTGATGTTTTTCTCACTCCTACTAGTGAATGTAATGTAACACACACCCATACAATGCGCACCACCCCGTGATTTTTTTCTCACTCCTACTAGTGAATGTAATGTAACACACACCCATACAATGCGCACCACCCCGCGATGTTTTTCAGAAATCTATCCTACATTGCCACTGCATGTTCCCTGACCTCCCCATGCTGACCACCCCGCGGTGCTTTTCTCCATCCTACATTGCCACTCACTGCCTATCCTAATTCAGACCCTCCGATTCACACCACCCCGTGATGTTTTTCTCACTCCTACTAGTGAATGTAATGTAACACACACCCATACAATGCGCACCACCCCGTGATGTTTTTCTCACTCCTACTAGTGAATGTAATGTAACACACACCCATACAATGCGCACCACCCCGTGATGTTTTTCTCACTCCTACTAGTGAATGTAATGTAACACACACCCATACAATGCGCACCACCCCGTGATGTTTTTCTCACTCCTACTAGTGAATGTAATGTAACACACACCCATACAATGCGCACCACCCCGTGATGTTTTTCTCACTCCTACTAGTGAATGTAATGTAACACACACCCATACAATGCGCACCACCCCGTGATGTTTTTCTCACTGCTACTAGTGAATGTAATGTAACACACACCCATATAATGCGCACCACCCCGTGATGTTTTTCTCACTCCTACTAGTGAATGTAATGTAACACACACCCATACAATGCACACCACCCGGTGATGTTTTTCTCACTCCTACTAGTGAATGTAATATAACACACACCCAAACAATGCGCACCACACCGTGATGTTTTTCTCACACCTACTAGTGAATGTAATGTAACACACACCCATACAATGCGCACCACCCCGTGATGTTTTTCTGACTCATACTAGTGAATGTAATGTAACACACACCCATACAATGCGCACCACCCCGTGATGTTTTTCAGAAACCTATCCTACATTGCCACAGCATGTTCCCTGACCTCCCCATGCTGACCAACCCGCAGTGCTTTTCTCCATCCTACATTGCCACTCACTGCCTATCCTTATTCAGACCCTCCGATTCACACCACCACGTGATGTTTTTCTCACTCCTACTAGTGAATGTAATGTAACACACACCCATACAATGCGCACCACCCCGTGATGTTTTTCTCACTCCTACTAGTGAATGTAATGTAACACACACCCATACAATGCGCACCACCCCGTGATGTTTTTCTCACTGCTACTAGTGAATGTAATGTAACACACACCCATACAATGCGCACCACCCCGTGATGTTTTTCTCACTCCTACTAGTGAATGTAATGTAACACACACCCATACAATGCACACCACCCCGTGATGTTTTTCTCACTCCTACTAGTGAATGTAATATAACACACACCCGAACAATGCGGACCACCCCGTGATGTTTTTCTCACTCCTACTAGTGTATGTAATGTAACACACACCCATAAAATGCGCACCACCCCGTGATGTTTTTCTCACTCCTACTAGTGAATGTAATGTAACACACACCCATACAATGCGCACCACCCCGTGATGTTTTTCAGAAACCTATCCTACATTGCCACTGCATGTTCCCTTACCTACCCATGCTGACCACCCCGCAGTGCTTTTCTCCATCCTACATTGCCAATCACTGCCTATCCTTATACAGACCCTCTGATTCACACCACCCCGTGATGTTTTTCTCACTCCTACTAGTGAATGTAATGTAACACACACCCATACAATGCGCACCACCCCATGATGTTTTTCTCACTCCTCCTAGGGAATGTAATGTAACACACACCCATACAATGCGCACCACCCCGTGATGTTTTTCTCACTCCTACTAGTGAATATAATGTAACACACACGCATACAATGCGCACCACCACGTGATGTTTTTCTCACTCCTACTAGTGAATGTAATGTAACACACACCCGAACAATGCGCACCACCCCGTGATGTTTTTCTCACTCCTACTAGTGTATGTAATGTAACACACACCCATATAATGCGCACCACCCCGTGATGTTTTTCTCACTCATACTAGTGAATGTAATGTAACACACACCCATACAATGCGCACCACGCCGTGATGTTTTTCAGAAACCTATCCTACATTGCCACTGCATGTTCCCTTACCTCCCCATGCTGACCACCCCGCAGTGCTTTTCTCCATCCTACATTGCCACTCATTGCCTATCCTTATACAGACCCTCTGATTCACACCACCCCGTGATGTTTTTCTCACTCCTACTAGTGAATGTAATGTAACACACACCCATACAATGCGCACCACCCCATGATGTTTTTCTCACTCCTCCTAGGGAATGTAATGTAACACACACCCATACAATGAGCACCACCCCGTGATGTTTTTCTCACTCCTACTAGTGAATATAATGTAACACACACGCATACAATGCGCACCACCACGTGATGTTTTTCTCACTCCTACTAGTGAATGTAATGTAACACACACCCATAAAATGCGCACCACCCCGTGATGTTTTTCTCACTCCTACTAGTGAATGTAATGTAACACACACCCATACAATGCGCACCACCCCGTGATGTTTTTCTCACTCCTACTATTGAATGTAATGTAACACACACCCATACAATGCGCACCACCCCGTGATGTTTTTCTCACTCCTTCTAGTGAATGTAATGTAACACACACCCATACAATGCGCACCACCCCGTGATGTTTTTCTCACTCCTACTAGTGAATGTAATGTAACACACACCCATACAATGCGCACCACCCCGTGATTTTTTTCTCACTCCTACTAGTGAATGTAATGTAACACACACCCATACAATGCGCACCACCCCGCGATGTTTTTCAGAAACCTATCCTACATTGCCACTGCATGTTCCCTGACCTCCCCATGCTGACCACCCGGCGGTGCTTTTCTCCATCCTACATTGCCACTCACTGCCTATCCTAATTCAGACCCTCCGATTCACACCACCCCGTGATGTTTTTCTCACTCCTACTAGTGAATGTAATGTAACACACACCCATACAATGCGCACCACCCCGTGATGTTTTTCTCACTCCTACTAGTGAATGTAATGTAACACACACCCATACAATGCGCACCACCCCGTGATGTTTTTCTCACTGCTACTAGTGAATGTAATGTAACACACACCCATATAATGCGCACCACCCCGTGATGTTTTTCTCACTCCTACTAGTGAATGTAATGTAACACACACCCATACAATGCACACCACCCGGTGATGTTTTTCTCACTCCTACTAGTGAATGTAATATAACACACACCCAAACAATGCGCACCACACCGTGATGTTTTTCTCACACCTACTAGTGAATGTAATGTAACACACACCCATACAATGCGCACCACCCCGTGATGTTTTTCTGACTCATACTAGTGAATGTAATGTAACACACACCCATACAATGCGCACCACCCCGTGATGTTTTTCAGAAACCTATCCTACATTGCCACAGCATGTTCCCTGACCTCCCCATGCTGACCAACCCGCAGTGCTTTTCTCCATCCTACATTGCCACTCACTGCCTATCCTTATTCAGACCCTCCGATTCACACCACCACGTGATGTTTTTCTCACTCCTACTAGTGAATGTAATGTAACACACACCCATACAATGCGCACCACCCCGTGATGTTTTTCTCACTCCTACTAGTGAATGTAATGTAACACACACCCATACAATGCGCACCACCCCGTGATGTTTTTCTCACTGCTACTAGTGAATGTAATGTAACACACACCCATACAATGCGCACCACCCCGTGATGTTTTTCTCACTCCTACTAGTGAATGTAATGTAACACACACCCATACAATGCACACCACCCCGTGATGTTTTTCTCACTCCTATTAGTGAATGTAATATAACACACACCCGAACAATGCGGACCACCCCGTGATGTTTTTCTCACTCCTACTAGTGTATGTAATGTAACACACACCCATAAAATGCGCACCACCCCGTGATGTTTTTCTCACTCCTACTAGTGAATGTAATGTAACACACACCCATACAATGCGCACCACCCCGTGATGTTTTTCAGAAACCTATCCTACATTGCCACTGCATGTTCCCTTACCTCCCCATGCTGACCACTCCGCAGTGCTTTTCTCCATCCTACATTGCCAATCACTGCCTATCCTTATACAGACCCTCTGATTCACACCACCCCGTGATGTTTTTCTCACTCCTACTAGTGAATGTAATGTAACACACACCCATACAATGCGCACCACCCCATGATGTTTTTCTCACTCCTCCTAGGGAATGTAATGTAACACACACCCATACAATGCGCACCACCCCGTGATGTTTTTCTCACTCCTACTAGTGAATATAATGTAACACACACGCATACAATGCGCACCACCACGTGATGTTTTTCTCACTCCTACTAGTGAATGTAATGTAACACACACCCGAACAATGCGCACCACCCCGTGATGTTTTTCTCACTCCTACTAGTGTATGTAATGTAACACACACCCATATAATGCGCACCACCCCGTGATGTTTTTCTCACTCATACTAGTGAATGTAATGTAACACACACCCATACAATGCGCACCACGCCGTGATGTTTTTCAGAAACCTATCCTACATTGCCACTGCATGTTCCCTTACCTCCCCATGCTGACCACCCCGCAGTGCTTTTCTCCATCCTACATTGCCACTCATTGCCTATCCTTATACAGACCCTCTGATTCACACCACCCCGTGATGTTTTTCTCACTCCTACTAGTGAATGTAATGTAACACACACCCATACAATGCGCACCACCCCATGATGTTTTTCTCACTCCTCCTAGGGAATGTAATGTAACACACACCCATACAATGAGCACCACCCCGTGATGTTTTTCTCACTCCTACTAGTGAATATAATGTAACACACACGCATACAATGCGCACCACCACGTGATGTTTTTCTCACTCCTACTAGTGAATGTAATGTAACACACACCCATAAAATGCGCACCACCCCGTGATGTTTTTCTCACTCCTACTAGTGAATGTAATGTAACACACACCCATACAATGCGCACCACCCCGTGATGTTTTTCTCACTCCTACTATTGAATGTAATGTAACACACACCCATACAATGCGCACCACCCCGTGATGTTTTTCTCACTCCTTCTAGTGAATGTAATGTAACACACACCCATACAATGCGCACCACCCCGTGATGTTTTTCTCACTCCTACTAGTGAATGTAATGTAACACACACCCATACAATGCGCACCACCCCGTGATTTTTTTCTCACTCCTACTAGTGAATGTAATGTAACACACACCCATACAATGCGCACCACCCCGCGATGTTTTTCAGAAACCTATCCTACATTGCCACTGCATGTTCCCTGACCTCCCCATGCTGACCACCCGGCGGTGCTTTTCTCCATCCTACATTGCCACTCACTGCCTATCCTAATTCAGACCCTCCGATTCACACCACCCCGTGATGTTTTTCTCACTCCTTCTAGTGAATGTAATGTAACACACACCCATACAATGCGCACCACCCCGTGATGTTTTTCTCACTCCTACTAGTGAATGTAATTTAACACAAACCCATACAATGCGCACCACCCCGTGATGTTTTTCTCACTCCTACTAGTGAATGTAATGTAACACACACCCATACAATGAGCACCACCCCGTGATGTTTTTCTCACTCCTACTAGTGAATGTAATGTAACACACACCCATACAATGCGCACCACCCCGTGATGTTTTTCTCACTCCTACTAGTGAATGTAATGTAACACACACCCATACAATGCGCACCACCCCGTGATGTTTTTCTCACTGATACTAGTGAATGTAATGTAACACACACCCATACAATGCGCACCACCCCGTGATGTTTTTCTCACTGCTACTAGTGAATGCAATGTAACACACACCCATACAATGCACACCACCCCGTGATGTTTTTCTCACTCCTACTAGTGAATGTAATATAACACACACCCAAAAAATGCGCACCACCCCGTGATGTTTTTCTCACTCCTACTAGTGTATGTAATGTAACACACACCCATACAATGCGCACCACCCCGTGATGTTTTTCTCACTCCTAATAGTGAATGTAATGTAACACACACCCATACAATGCGCACCGCCCGTGATGTTTTTCTCACTCCTACTAGTGAATGTAATGTAACACACACCCATACAATGCGCACCACCCCGTGATGTTTTTCTCACTGCTACTAGTGAATGTAATGTAACACACACCCATACAATGCGCACCACCCCGTGATGTTTTTCTCACTCCTACTAGTGAATGTAATGTAACACACACCCATACAATGCACACCACCCCGTGATGTTTTTCTCACTCCTACTAGTGAATGTAATATAACACACACCCGAACAATGCGCACCACCCCGTGATGTTTTTCTCACTCCTACTAGTGTATGTAATGTAACACACACCCATACAATGGGCACCACCCCGTGATGTTTTTCTCACTCATACTAGTGAATGTAATGTAACACACACCCATACAATGCGCACCACCCCGTGATGTTTTTCTCACTCCTCCTAGGGAATGTAATGTAACACACACCCATACAATGCGCACCACCCCGTGATGTTTTTCTCACTGCTACTAGTGAATGTAATGTAACACACACCCATACAATGCGCACCACCCCGTGATGTTTTTCTCACTCCTACTAGTGAATGTAATGTAACACACACCCATACAATGCGCACCACCCCGTGATGTTTTTCTCACTCCTACTAGTGAATGTAATGTAACACACACCCATACAATGCACACCACCCCGTGATGTTTTTCTCACTCCTACTAGTGAATGTAATGTAACACACACCCATACAATGCGCACCACCCTGTGATGGTTTTCTCACTCCTATTAGTGAATGTAATGTAACACACACCTATACAATGCGCACCACCCCGTGATGGTTTTCTCACTCCTACTAGTGAATGTAATGTAACACACACCCATACAATGCGCACCACCCCGTGATGTTTTTCTCACTCCTACTAGTGAATGTAATGTAACACACACCCATACAATGCGCACCACCCCGTGATGTTTTTCTCACTCCTACTAGTGAATGTAAGGTAACACACACCCATACAATGCGCACCACCCCGTGATGTTTTTCTCACTCCTACTAGTGAATGTAATGTAACACACACGCATACAGTGCGCACCACCCCATGATGTTTTTCTCACTCCTACTAGTGAATGTAATGTAACACACACCCATACAATGCGCACCAACCCGTGATGTTTTTCTCACTCCTACTAGTGAATGTAATGTAACACACACCCATACAATGCGCACCACCCCGTGATGTTTTTCTCACTCCTACTAGTGAATGTAATGTAACACACACCCATACAATGCGCACCACCCCGTGATTTTTTTCTCACTCCTACTAGTGAATGTAATGTAACACACACCCATACAATGCGCACCACCCCGCGATGTTTTTCAGAAATCTATCCTACATTGCCACTGCATGTTCCCTGACCTCCCCATGCTGACCACCCCGCGGTGCTTTTCTCCATCCTACATTGCCACTCACTGCCTATCCTAATTCAGACCCTCCGATTCACACCACCCCGTGATGTTTTTCTCACTCCTACTAGTGAATGTAATGTAACACACACCCATACAATGCGCACCACCCCGTGATGTTTTTCTCACTCCTACTAGTGAATGTAATGTAACACACACCCATACAATGCGCACCACCCCGTGATGTTTTTCTCACTCCTACTAGTGAATGTAATGTAACACACACCCATACAATGCGCACCACCCCGTGATGTTTTTCTCACTCCTACTAGTGAATGTAATGTAACACACACCCATACAATGCGCACCACCCCGTGATGTTTTTCTCACTCCTACTAGTGAATGTAATGTAACACACACCCATACAATGCGCACCACCCCGTGATGTTTTTCTCACTGCTACTAGTGAATGTAATGTAACACACACCCATATAATGCGCACCACCCCGTGATGTTTTTCTCACTCCTACTAGTGAATGTAATGTAACACACACCCATACAATGCACACCACCCGGTGATGTTTTTCTCACTCCTACTAGTGAATGTAATATAACACACACCCAAACAATGCGCACCACACCGTGATGTTTTTCTCACACCTACTAGTGAATGTAATGTAACACACACCCATACAATGCGCACCACCCCGTGATGTTTTTCTGACTCATACTAGTGAATGTAATGTAACACACACCCATACAATGCGCACCACCCCGTGATGTTTTTCAGAAACCTATCCTACATTGCCACAGCATGTTCCCTGACCTCCCCATGCTGACCAACCCGCAGTGCTTTTCTCCATCCTACATTGCCACTCACTGCCTATCCTTATTCAGACCCTCCGATTCACACCACCACGTGATGTTTTTCTCACTCCTACTAGTGAATGTAATGTAACACACACCCATACAATGCGCACCACCCCGTGATGTTTTTCTCACTCCTACTAGTGAATGTAATGTAACACACACCCATACAATGCGCACCACCCCGTGATGTTTTTCTCACTGCTACTAGTGAATGTAATGTAACACACACCCATACAATGCGCACCACCCCGTGATGTTTTTCTCACTCCTACTAGTGAATGTAATGTAACACACACCCATACAATGCACACCACCCCGTGATGTTTTTCTCACTCCTACTAGTGAATGTAATATAACACACACCCGAACAATGCGGACCACCCCGTGATGTTTTTCTCACTCCTACTAGTGTATGTAATGTAACACACACCCATAAAATGCGCACCACCCCGTGATGTTTTTCTCACTCCTACTAGTGAATGTAATGTAACACACACCCATACAATGCGCACCACCCCGTGATGTTTTTCAGAAACCTATCCTACATTGCCACTGCATGTTCCCTTACCTACCCATGCTGACCACCCCGCAGTGCTTTTCTCCATCCTACATTGCCAATCACTGCCTATCCTTATACAGACCCTCTGATTCACACCACCCCGTGATGTTTTTCTCACTCCTACTAGTGAATGTAATGTAACACACACCCATACAATGCGCACCACCCCATGATGTTTTTCTCACTCCTCCTAGGGAATGTAATGTAACACACACCCATACAATGCGCACCACCCCGTGATGTTTTTCTCACTCCTACTAGTGAATATAATGTAACACACACGCATACAATGCGCACCACCACGTGATGTTTTTCTCACTCCTACTAGTGAATGTAATGTAACACACACCCGAACAATGCGCACCACCCCGTGATGTTTTTCTCACTCCTACTAGTGTATGTAATGTAACACACACCCATATAATGCGCACCACCCCGTGATGTTTTTCTCACTCATACTAGTGAATGTAATGTAACACACACCCATACAATGCGCACCACGCCGTGATGTTTTTCAGAAACCTATCCTACATTGCCACTGCATGTTCCCTTACCTCCCCATGCTGACCACCCCGCAGTGCTTTTCTCCATCCTACATTGCCACTCATTGCCTATCCTTATACAGACCCTCTGATTCACACCACCCCGTGATGTTTTTCTCACTCCTACTAGTGAATGTAATGTAACACACACCCATACAATGCGCACCACCCCATGATGTTTTTCTCACTCCTCCTAGGGAATGTAATGTAACACACACCCATACAATGAGCACCACCCCGTGATGTTTTTCTCACTCCTACTAGTGAATATAATGTAACACACACGCATACAATGCGCACCACCACGTGATGTTTTTCTCACTCCTACTAGTGAATGTAATGTAACACACACCCATAAAATGCGCACCACCCCGTGATGTTTTTCTCACTCCTACTAGTGAATGTAATGTAACACACACCCATACAATGCGCACCACCCCGTGATGTTTTTCTCACTCCTACTAGTGAATGTAATGTAACACACACCCATACAATGCGCACCACCCCGTGATGTTTTTCTCACTCCTACTAGTGAATGTAATGTAACACACACACATACAATGCGCACCACCCCGTGATGTTTTTCTCACTCCTACTAGTGAATGTAATGTAACACACACCCATACAATGCGCACTACCCCGTGATTTTTTTCTCACTCCTACTAGTGAATGTAATGTAACACACACCCATACAATGCGCACCACCCCGCGATGTTTTTCAGAAACCTATCCTACATTGCCACTGCATGTTCCCTGACCTCCCCATGCTGACCACCCGGCGGTGCTTTTCTCCATCCTACATTGCCACTCACTTCCTATCCTAATTCAGACCCTCCGATTCACACCACCCCGTGATGTTTTTCTCACTCCTACTAGTGAATGTAATGTAACACACACCCATACAATGCGCACCACCCCGTGATGTTTTTCTCACTCCTACTAGTGAATGTAATGTAACACACACCCATACAATGCGCACCACCCCGTGATGTTTTTCTCACTCCTACTAGTGAATGTAATGTAACACACACCCATACAATGCGCACCACCCCGTGATGTTTTTCTCACTCCTACTAGTGAATGTAATGTAACACACACCCATACAATGCGCACCACCCCGTGATGTTTTTCTCACTGCTACTAGTGAATGTAATGTAACACACACCCATACAATGCGCACCACCCCGTGATGTTTTTCTCACTCCTACTAGTGAATGTAATGTAACACACACCCATACAATGCACACCACCCCGT
Organism: Cavia porcellus; assembly: GCF_034190915.1. NCBI lineage: Eukaryota > Metazoa > Chordata > Mammalia > Rodentia > Caviidae > Cavia > Cavia porcellus. The sequence goes on along the minus strand of NW_026947774.1, from coordinate 139,103 downwards.
GATGTTTTTCTCACTCCTACTAGTGAATGTAATATAACACACACCCGAACAATGCGCACCACCCCGTGATGTTTTTCTCACTCCTACTGGTGTATGTAATGTAACACACACCCATACAATGCCCACCACCCCGTGATGTTTTTCTCACTCCTACTAGTGAATGTAATGTAACACACACCCATACAATGCGCACCACCCCGTGATGTTTTTCAGAAACCTATCCTACATTGCCACTGCATGTTCCCTTACCTCCCCATGCTGACCACCCCGCAGTGCTTTTCTCCATCCTACATTGCCACTCACTGCCTATCCTTATACAGACCCTCTGATTCACACCACCCCGTGATGTTTTTCTCACTCCTACTAGTGAATGTAATGTAACACACACCCATACAATGGGCACCACCCCGTGATGTTTTTCTCACTCCTACTAGTGAATGTAATGTAACACACACCCATACAATGCGCACCACCCCGTGATGTTTTTCTCCCTCCTACTAGTGAATGTAATGTAACACACACCCATACAATGCGCACCACCCCGTGATGATTTTCTCACTCCTACTAGTGAATGTAATGTAACACACACCCATACATGCGCACCACCCTGGGATGGTTTTCTCACTCCTATTAGTGAATGTAATGTAACACACACCCATACAATGCGCACTACCCCGTGATGTTTTTCTCACTCCTACTAGTGAATGTAATGTAACACACACCCATACAATGCGCACGACCCCGTGATGTTTTTCTCACTCCTACTAGTGAATGTAATGTAACACACACCCATACAATGCGCAGCACCCCGTGATGTTTTTCTCACTCCCACTAGTGAATGTAATGTAACACACACCCATACAATGCGCACCACCCCGTGATGTTTTTCTCGCTCCTCCTAGGGAATATAATGTAACACACACCCATACAATGCGCACCACCACGTGATGTTTTTCTCACTCCTACTAGTGAATGTAATGTATCACACACCCATACAATGCGCACCACCCCGTGATGTTTTCTCACTCCTAGTAGTGAATGTAATGTAACACACACCCATACAATGCGCACCACCCCGTGATGTTTTTCTCACTCCTCCTAGGGAATGTAATGTAACACACACCCATACAATGCGAACAACCCCGTGATGTTTTTCTCACTCCTACTAGTGAATGTAATGTATCACACACCCATACAATGCGCACCACCCCGTGATGTTTTTCTCACTCCTACTAGTGAATGTAATGTATCACACACCCATACAATGCGCACCACCCCGTGATGTTTTTCTCACTCCTACTAGTGAATGTAATGTAACACACACCCATACAATGCGCACCACCCCGTGATTTTTTTCTCACTCCTACTAGTGAATGTAATGTAACACACACCCATACAATGCGCACCACCCCGTGATGTTTTTCTCACTCCTACTAGTGAATGTAATGTACCACACACCCATACAATGCGCACCACCCCGTGATGTTTTTCTCACTCCTACTAGTGAATGTAATGTAACACACACCCATACAATGCGCACCACCCCGTGATGTTTATCTCACTCCTACTAGTGAATGTAATGTAACACACACCCATACAATGCGCACCACCCCGTGATGTTTTTCTCACTCCTCCTAGGGAATGTAATGTAACACACACCCATACAATGCGCACCACCCCGTGATGTTTTTCTCACTCCTACTAGTGAATGTAATGTATCACACACCCATACAATGCGCACCACCCCGTGATGTTTATCTCACTCCTCCTAGGGAATGTAATGTAACACACAGCCATACAATGCGCACCACCCCGTGATGTTTTTCTCACTGCTACTAGTGAATGTAATGTAACACACACCCATACAATGCGCACCACCCCGTGATGTTTTTCTCACTCCTACTAGTGAATGTAATGTAACACACACCCATACAATGCGCACCACCCCGTGATGTTTTTCTCACTCCTACTAGTGAATGTAATGTAACACACACCCATACAATGCGCACCACCCCGTGATGTTTTTCTCACTCCTACTAGTGAATGTAATGTAACACACACGCATACAATGCGCTCCACCACGTGATGTTTTTCTCACTCCTACTAGTGAATGTAATGTAACACACACCCATATAATGCGCACCACCCCGTGATGTTTTTCTCACTCCTACTAGTCAATGTAATGTAACACACACCCATACAATGCGCACCACCCCGTGATGTTTTTCTCACTCCTACTAGTGAATGTAATGTAACACACACCCATACAATGCGCACCACCCAGTCATGGTTTTCTCACTCCTATTAGTGAATGTAATGTAACACACACCCATACAATGTGCACCACCCCGTGATGTTTTTCTCACTCCTACTAGTGAATGTAATGTAACACACACCCATACAATGCGCACCACCCCGTGATGTTTTTCTCACTCCTACTAGTGAATGTAATGTAACACACACCCATACAATGCGCACCACCCCGTGATGTTTTTCTCACTCCTACTAGTGAATATAATGTAAAACACACGCATACAATGCGCACCACCACGTGATGTTTTTCTCACTCCTACTAGTGAATGTAATGTAACACACACCCATACAATGCGCACCACCCCGTGATGTTTTTCTCACTCCTAGTAGTGAATGTAATGTAACACACACCCATACAATGCGCACCACCCAGTGATGTTTTTCTCACTCCTACTAGTGAATGTAATGTAACACACACCCATACAATGCGCACAACCCCGTGATGTTTTTCTCACTCCTACTAGTGAATGTAATGTAACACACACCCATACAATGCGCACCACCCCGTGATGTTTTTCTCACTCCTACTAGTGAATGTAATGTAACACACACCCATACAATGCGCACCACCCCGTGATGTTTTTCTCACTCCTACTAGTGAATGTAATGTAACACACAACCATACAATGCGCACCACCCCGTGATTTTTTTCTCACTCCTACTAGTGAATGTAATGTAACACACACCCATACAATGCGCACCACCCCGCGATGTTTTTCAGAAACCTATCCTACATTTCCACAGCATGTTCCCTGACCTCCCCATGCTGACCACCCCGCAGTGCTTTTCTCCATCCTACATTGCCACTCACTGCCTATCCTCATTCAGACCCTCCGATTCACACCACCCCGTGATGTTTTTCTCACTCCTACTAGTGAATGTAATGTAACACACACCCATACATTGCGCACCACCCCGTGATGTTTTTCTCACTCCTACTAGTGAATCTAATGTAACACACACCCATACAATGCGCACCACCCCGTGATGTTTTTCTCACTCCTACTAGTGAATGTAATGTACCACACACCCATACAATGCGCACCACCCCGTGATGTTTTTCTCACTCCTACTAGTGAATGTAATGTAACACACACCCATACAATGTGCCCCACCCCGTGATGTTTTTCTCACTCCTACTAGTGAATGTAATGTAACACACACCCATACAATGCGCACCACCCCGTGATGTTTTTCTCACTGCTACTAGTGAATGTAATGTAACACACACCCATACAATGCGCACCACCCCGTGATGTTTTTCTCACTCCTACTAGTGAATGTAATGTAACACACACCCATACAATGGACACCACCCGGTGATGTTTTTCTCACTCCTACTAGTGAATGTAATATAACACACACCCAAACAATGCGCACCACACCGTGATGTTTTTCTCACACCTACTAGTGAATGTAATGTAACACACACCCATACAATGCGCACCACCCCGTGATGTTTTTCAGAAACCTATCCTACATTGCCAATGCATGTTCCCTTACCTCCCCATGCTGACCACCCCGCAGTGCTTTTCTCCATCCTACATTGCCACTCACTGCCTATCCTTATACAGACCCTCTGATTGACACGACCCCGTGATGTTTTTCTCACTCCTACTAGTGAATGTAATGTAACACACACCCATACAATGCGCACCACCCCATGATGTTTTTCTCACTCCTCCTAGGGAATGTAATGTAACACACACCCATACAATGCGCACCACCCCGTGATGTTTTTCTCACTCCTACTAGTGAATATAATGTAACACACACGCATACAATGCGCACCACCACGTGATGTTTTTCTCACTCCTACTAGTGAATGTAATGTAACACACACCCGAACAATGCGCACCACCCCGTGATGTTTTTCTCACTCCTACTAGTGTATGTAATGTAACACACACCCATATAATGCGCACCACCCCGTGATGTTTTTCTCACTCCTACTAGTGAATGTAATGTAACACACACCCATACAATGCGCACCACCCCGTGATGTTTTTCTCACTCCTACTAGTGAATGTAATGTAACACACACCCATACAATGCGCACCACCCCGTGATGTTTTTCTCACTCCTACTAGTGAATGTAATGTAACACACACCCATACAATGCGCACCACCCCGTGATGTTTTTCTCACTCCTACTAGTGAATGTAATTTAACACACACCCATACAATGCGCACAACCCCGTGATTTTTTTCTCACTCCTACTAGTGAATGTAATGTAACACACACCCATACAATGCGCACCACCCCGCGATGTTTTTCAGAAACCTATCCTACATTGCCACTGCATGTTCCCTGACCTCCCCATGCTGACCACCCGGCGGTGCTTTTCTCCATCCTACATTGCCACTCACTGCCTATCCTAATTCAGACCCTCCGATTCACACCACCCCGTGATGTTTTTCTCACTCCTACTAGTGAATGTAATGTAACACACACCCATACAATGCGCACCACCCCGTGATGTTTTTCTCACTCCTACTAGTGAATGTAATTTAACACACACCCCTACAATGCGCACCACCCCGTCATGTTTTGCTCACTCCTACTAGTGAATGTAATGTAACACACACCCATACAATGCGCACCACCCCGTGATGTTTTTCTCACTCCTACTAGTGAATGTAATGTAACACACACCCATACAATGCGCACCACCCCGTGATGTTTTTCTCACTCCTACTAGTGAATGTAATGTAACACACACCCATACAATGCGCACCACCCCGTGATGTTTTTCTCACTGATACTAGTGAATGTAATGTAACACACACCCATACAATGCGCACCACCCCGTGATGTTTTTCTCACTGCTATTAGTGAATGTAATGTAACACACACCCATACAATGCACACCACCCCGTGATGTTTTTCTCACTCCTACTAGTGAATGTAATATAACACACACCCGAAAAATGCGCACCACCCCGTGATGTTTTTCTCACTCCTACTAGTGTATGTAATGTAACACACACCCATACAATGCGCACCACCCCGTGATGTTTTTCTCACTCCTAATAGTGAATGTAATGTAACACACACCCATACAATGCGCACCGCCCGTGATGTTTTTCTCACTCCTACTAGTGAATGTAATGTAACACACACCCATACAATGCGCACCACCCCGTGATGTTTTTCTCACTGCTACTAGTGAATGTAATGTAACACACACCCATACAATGCGCACCACCCCGTGATGTTTTTCTCACTCCTACTAGTGAATGTAATGTAACACACACCCATACAATGCACACCACCCCGTGATGTTTTTCTCACTCCTGCTAGTGAATGTAATATAACACACACCCGAACAATGCGCACCACCCCGTGATGTTTTTCTCACTCCTACTAGTGTATGTAATGTAACACACACCCATACAATGCGCACCACCCCGTGATGTTTTTCTCACTCATACTAGTGAATGTAATGTAACACACACCCATACAATGCGCACCACCCCGTGATGTTTTTCTCACTCCTCCTAGGGAATGTAATGTAACACACACCCATACAATGCGCACCACCCCGTGATGTTTTTCTCACTGCTACTACTGAATGTAATGTAACACACACCCATACAATGCGCACCACCCCGTGATGTTTTTCTCACTCCTACTAGTGAATGTAATGTAACACACACCCATACAATGCGCACCACCCCGTGATGTTTTTCTCACTCCTACTAGTGAATGTAATGTAACACACACCCATGCAATGCGCACCACCCCGTGATGTTTTTCTCACTCCTACTAGTGAATGTAATGTAACACACACCCATACAATGCGCACCACCACGTGATGTTTTTCTCACTCCTACTAGTGAATGTAAGGTAACACACACCCATACAATGCGCACCACCCCGTGATGTTTTTCTCACTCCTACTAGTGAATGTAATGTAACACACACGCATACAATGCGCACAACCCCATGATGTTTTTCTCACTCCTACTAGTGAATGTAATGTAACACACACCCATACAATGCGCACCACCCCGTGATGTTTTTCTCACTCCTACTAGTGCATGTAATGTAACACACACCCATACAATGCGCACCACCCCGTGATGTTTTTCTCACTCCTACTAGTGAATGTAATGTAACACACACCCATACAATGCGCACCACCCCGTGATGTTTTTCAGAAACCTATCCTACATTGCCAATGCATGTTCCCTTACCTCCCCATGCTGACCACCCCGCAGTGCTTTTCTCCATCCTACATTGCCACTCACTGCCTATCCTTATACAGACCCTCTGATTGACACGACCCCGTGATGTTTTTCTCACTCCTACTAGTGAATGTAATGTAACACACACCCATACAATGCGCACCACCCCATGATGTTTTTCTCACTCCTCCTAGGGAATGTAATGTAACACACACCCATACAATGCGCACCACCCCGTGATGTTTTTCTCACTCCTACTAGTGAATATAATGTAACACACACGCATACAATGCGCACCACCACGTGATGTTTTTCTCACTCCTACTAGTGAATGTAATGTAACACACACCCGAACAATGCGCACCACCCCGTGATGTTTTTCTCACTCCTACTAGTGTATGTAATGTAACACACACCCATATAATGCGCACCACCCCGTGATGTTTTTCTCACTCCTACTAGTGAATGTAATGTAACACACACCCATACAATGCGCACCACCCCGTGATGTTTTTCTCACTCCTACTAGTGAATGTAATGTAACACACACCCATACAATGCGCACCACCCCGTGATGTTTTTCTCACTCCTACTAGTGAATGTAATGTAACACACACCCATACAATGCGCACCACCCCGTGATGTTTTTCTCACTCCTACTAGTGAATGTAATTTAACACACACCCATACAATGCGCACAACCCCGTGATTTTTTTCTCACTCCTACTAGTGAATGTAATGTAACACACACCCATACAATGCGCACCACCCCGCGATGTTTTTCAGAAACCTATCCTACATTGCCACTGCATGTTCCCTGACCTCCCCATGCTGACCACCCGGCGGTGCTTTTCTCCATCCTACATTGCCACTCACTGCCTATCCTAATTCAGACCCTCCGATTCACACCACCCCGTGATGTTTTTCTCACTCCTACTAGTGAATGTAATGTAACACACACCCATACAATGCGCACCACCCCGTGATGTTTTTCTCACTCCTACTAGTGAATGTAATTTAACACACACCCCTACAATGCGCACCACCCCGTCATGTTTTGCTCACTCCTACTAGTGAATGTAATGTAACACACACCCATACAATGCGCACCACCCCGTGATGTTTTTCTCACTCCTACTAGTGAATGTAATGTAACACACACCCATACAATGCGCACCACCCCGTGATGTTTTTCTCACTCCTACTAGTGAATGTAATGTAACACACACCCATACAATGCGCACCACCCCGTGATGTTTTTCTCACTGATACTAGTGAATGTAATGTAACACACACCCATACAATGCGCACCACCCCGTGATGTTTTTCTCACTGCTATTAGTGAATGTAATGTAACACACACCCATACAATGCACACCACCCCGTGATGTTTTTCTCACTCCTACTAGTGAATGTAATATAACACACACCCGAAAAATGCGCACCACCCCGTGATGTTTTTCTCACTCCTACTAGTGTATGTAATGTAACACACACCCATACAATGCGCACCACCCCGTGATGTTTTTCTCACTCCTAATAGTGAATGTAATGTAACACACACCCATACAATGCGCACCGCCCGTGATGTTTTTCTCACTCCTACTAGTGAATGTAATGTAACACACACCCATACAATGCGCACCACCCCGTGATGTTTTTCTCACTGCTACTAGTGAATGTAATGTAACACACACCCATACAATGCGCACCACCCCGTGATGTTTTTCTCACTCCTACTAGTGAATGTAATGTAACACACACCCATACAATGCACACCACCCCGTGATGTTTTTCTCACTCCTGCTAGTGAATGTAATATAACACACACCCGAACAATGCGCACCACCCCGTGATGTTTTTCTCACTCCTACTAGTGTATGTAATGTAACACACACCCATACAATGCGCACCACCCCGTGATGTTTTTCTCACTCATACTAGTGAATGTAATGTAACACACACCCATACAATGCGCACCACCCCGTGATGTTTTTCTCACTCCTCCTAGGGAATGTAATGTAACACACACCCATACAATGCGCACCACCCCGTGATGTTTTTCTCACTGCTACTACTGAATGTAATGTAACACACACCCATACAATGCGCACCACCCCGTGATGTTTTTCTCACTCCTACTAGTGAATGTAATGTAACACACACCCATACAATGCGCACCACCCCGTGATGTTTTTCTCACTCCTACTAGTGAATGTAATGTAACACACACCCATGCAATGCGCACCACCCCGTGATGTTTTTCTCACTCCTACTAGTGAATGTAATGTAACACACACCCATACAATGCGCACCACCACGTGATGTTTTTCTCACTCCTACTAGTGAATGTAAGGTAACACACACCCATACAATGCGCACCACCCCGTGATGTTTTTCTCACTCCTACTAGTGAATGTAATGTAACACACACGCATACAATGCGCACAACCCCATGATGTTTTTCTCACTCCTACTAGTGAATGTAATGTAACACACACCCATACAATGCGCACCACCCCGTGATGTTTTTCTCACTCCTACTAGTGCATGTAATGTAACACACACCCATACAATGCGCACCACCCCGTGATGTTTTTCTCACTCCTACTAGTGAATGTAATGTAACACACACCCATACAATGCGCACCACCCCGTGATGTTTTTCTCACTCCTACTATTGAATGTAATGTAACACACACCCATACAATGCGCACCACCCCGTGATTTTTTTCTCACTCCTACTAGTGAATGTAATGTAACACACACCCATACAATGCGCACCCCCCCGCGATGTTTTTCAGAAACCTATCCTACATTGCCACTGCATGTTCCCTGACCTCCCCATGCTGACCACCCCGCGGTGCTTTTCTCCATCCTACATTGCCACTCACTGCCTATCCTAATTCAGACCCTCCGATTCACACCACCCCGTGATGTTTTTCTCACTCCTACTAGTGAATGTAATGTAACACACACCCATACAATGCGCACCACCCCGTGATGTTTTTCTCACTCCTACTAGTGAATGTAATGTAACACACACCCATACAATGCGCACCACCCCGTGATGTTTTTCTCACTCCTACTAGTGAATGTAATGTACCACACACCCATACAATGCGCACCACCCCGTGATGTTTTTCTCACTCCTACTAGTGAATGTAATGTAACACACACCCATACAATGCGCACCACCCCGTGATGTATATCTCACTCCTACTAGTGAATGTAATGTAACACACACCCATACAATGCGCACCACCCGGTGATGTTTTTCTCACTCCTACTAGTGAATGTAATGTAACACACACCCATACAATGCGCACCACCCCGTGATGTTTTTCTCACTCCTACTAGTGAATGTAATTTATCACACACCCATACAATGCGCACCACCCCGTGATGTTTTTCTCACTCCTACTAGTGAATGTAATGTAACACACACCCGTACAATGCGCACCACCCCGTGATTTTTTTCTCACTCCTACTAGTGAATGTAATGTAACACACACCCATACAATGCGCACCACCCCGCGATGTTTTTCAGAAACCTATCCTACATTGCCACTGCATGTTCCCTGACCTCCCCTTGCTGACCACCCGGCGGTGCTTTTCTCCATCCTACATTGCCACTCACTGCCTATCCTAATTCAGACCCTCCGATTCACACCACCCCGTGATGTTTTTCTCACTCCTACTAGTGAATGTAATGTAACACACACCCATACAATGCGCACCACCCCGTGATGTTTTTCTCACTCCTACTAGTGAATGTAATTTAACACACACCCATACAATGCGCACCACCCCGTGATGTTTTTCTCACTCCTACTAGTGAATGTAATGTAACACACACCCATACAATGCGCACCACCCCGTGATGTTTTTCTCACTCCTCCTAGTGAATGTAATGTAACACACACCCATACAATGCGCACCACCCCGTGATGTTTTTCTCACTCCTACTAGTGAATGTAATGTAACACACACCCATACAATGCGCACCACCCCGTGATGTTTTTCTCACTCCTACTAGTGAATGTAATTTAACACACAACCATACAATGCGCACCACCCCGTGATGTTTTTCTCACTCCTACTAGTGAATGTAATGTAACACACACCCATACAATGCGCACCACCCCGTGATGTTTTTCTCACTCCTCCTAGTGAATGTAATGTAACACACACCCATACAATGCGCACCACCCCGTGATGTTTTTCTCACTCCTACTAGTGAATGTAAGGTAACACACACCCATACAATGCGCACCACCCCGTGATGTTTTTCTCACTCCTACTAGTGAATGTAATGTAACACACACGCATACAATGCGCACAACCCCATGATGTTTTTCTCACTCCTACTAGTGAATGTAATGTAACACACACCCATACAATGCGCACCACCCCGTGATGTTTTTCTCACTCCTACTAGTGCATGTAATGTAACACACACCCATACAATGCGCACCACCCCGTGATGTTTTTCTCACTCCTACTAGTGAATGTAATGTAACACACACCCATACAATGCGCACCACCCCGTGATGTTTTTCTCACTCCTACTATTGAATGTAATGTAACACACACCCATACAATGCGCACCACCCCGTGATTTTTTTCTCACTCCTACTAGTGAATGTAATGTAACACACACCCATACAATGCGCACCCCCCCGCGATGTTTTTCAGAAACCTATCCTACATTGCCACTGCATGTTCCCTGACCTCCCCATGCTGATCACCCCGCGGTGCTTTTCTCCATCCTACATTGCCACTCACTGCCTATCCTAATTCAGACCCTCCGATTCACACCACCCCGTGATGTTTTTCTCACTCCTACTAGTGAATGTAATGTAACACACACCCATACAATGCGCACCACACCGTGATGTTTTTCTCACTCCTACTAGTGAATGTAATGTAACACACACCCATACAATGCGCACCACCCCGTGATGTTTTTCTCACTCCTACTAGTGAATGTAATGTACCACACACCCATACAATGCGCACCACCCCGTGATGTTTTTCTCACTCCTACTAGTGAATGTAATGTAACACACACCCATACAATGCGCACCACCCCGTGATGTTTATCTCACTCCTACTAGTGAATGTAATGTAACACACACCCATACAATGCGCACCACCCGGTGATGTTTTTCTCACTCCTACTAGTGAATGTAATGTAACACACACCCATACAATGCGCACCACCCCGTGATGTTTTTCTCACTCCTACTAGTGAATGTAATTTATCACACACCCATACAATGCGCACCACCCCGTGATGTTTTTCTCACTCCTACTAGTGAATGTAATGTAACACACACCCATACAATGCGCACCACCCCGTGATTTTTTTCTCACTCCTACTAGTGAATGTAATGTAACACACACGCATACAATGCTCACAACCCCATGATGTTTTTCTCACTCCTACTAGTGAATGTAATGTAACACACACCCATACAATGCGCACCACCCCGTGATGTTTTTCTCACTCCTACTAGTGCATGTAATGTAACACACACCCATACAATGCGCACCACCCCGTGATGTTTTTCTCACTCCTACTAGTGAATGTAATGTAACACACACCCATACAATGCGCACCACCCCGTGATGTTTTTCTCACTCCTACTATTGAATGTAATGTAACACACACCCATACAATGCGCACCACCCCGTGATTTTTTTCTCACTCCTACTAGTGAATGTAATGTAACACACACCCATACAATGCGCACCCCCCCGCGATGTTTTTCAGAAACCTATCCTACATTGCCACTGCATGTTCCCTGACCTCCCCATGCTGACCACCCCGCGGTGCTTTTCTCCATCCTACATTGCCACTCACTGCCTATCCTAATTCAGACCCTCCGATTCACACCACCCCGTGATGTTTTTCTCACTCCTACTAGTGAATGTAATGTAACACACACCCATACAATGCGCACCACCCCGTGATGTTTTTCTCACTCCTACTAGTGAATGTAATGTACCACACACCCATACAATGCGCACCACCCCGTGATGTTTTTCTCACTCCTACTAGTGAATGTAATGTAACACACAACCATACAATGCGCACCACCCGTGATGTTTATCTCACTCCTACTAGTGAATGTAATGTAACACACACCCATACAATGCGCACCACCCGGTGATGTTTTTCTCACTCCTACTAGTGAATGTAATGTAACACACACCCATACAATGCGCACCACCCCGTGATGTTTTTCTCACTCCTACTAGTGAATGTAATTTATCACACACCCATACAATGCGCACCACCCCGTGATGTTTTTCTCACTCCTACTAGTGAATGTAATGTAACACACACCCATACAATGCGCACCACCCCGTGATTTTTTTCTCACTCCTACTAGTGAATGTAATGTAACACACACGCATACAATGCGCACAACCCCATGATGTTTTTCTCACTCCTACTAGTGAATGTAATGTAACACACACCCATACAATGCGCACCACCCCGTGATGTTTTTCTCACTCCTACTAGTGCATGTAATGTAACACACACCCATACAATGCGCACCACCCCGTGATGTTTTTCTCACTCCTACTAGTGAATGTAATGTAACACACACCCATACAATGCGCACCACCCCGTGATGTTTTTCTCACTCCTACTATTGAATGTAATGTAACACACACCCATACAATGCGCACCACCCCGTGATTTTTTTCTCACTCCTACTAGTGAATGTAATGTAACACACACCCATACAATGCGCACCCCCCCGCGATGTTTTTCAGAAACCTATCCTACATTGCCACTGCATGTTCCCTGACCTCCCCATGCTGACCACCCCGCGGTGCTTTTCTCCATCCTACATTGCCACTCACTGCTTATCCTAATTCAGACCCTCCGATTCACACCACCCCGTGATGTTTTTCTCACTCCTACTAGTGAATGTAATGTAACACACACCCATACAATGCGCACCACCCCGTGATGTTTTTCTCACTCCTACTAGTGAATGTAATGTAACACACACCCATACAATGCGCACCACCCCGTGATGTTTTTCTCACTCCTACTAGTGAATGTAATGTACCACACACCCATACAATGCGCACCACCCCGTGATGTTTTTCTCACTCCTACTAGTGAATGTAATGTAACACACACCCATACAATGCGCACCACCCCGTGATGTTTATCTCACTCCTACTAGTGAATGTAATGTAACACACACCCATACAATGCGCACCACCCGGTGATGTTTTTCTCACTCCTACTAGTGAATGTAATGTAACACACACCCATACAATGCGCACCACCCCGTGATGTTTTTCTCACTCCTACTAGTGAATGTAATTTATCACACACCCATACAATGCGCACCACCCCGTGATGTTTTTCGCACTCCTACTAGTGAATGTAATGTAACACACACCCATACAATGCGCACCACCCCGTGATTTTTTTCTCACTCCTACTAGTGAATGTAATGTAACACACACCCATACAATGCGCACCACCCCGCGATGTTTTTCAGAAACCTATCCTACATTGCCACTGCATGTTCCCTGACCTCCCCATGCTGACCACCCGGCGGTGCTTTTCTCCATCCTACATTGCCACTCACTGCCTATCCTAATTCAGACCCTCCGATTCACACCACCCCGTGATGTTTTTCTCACTCCTACTAGTGAATGTAATGTAACACACACCCATACAATGCGCACCACCCCGTGATGTTTTTCTCACTCCTACTAGTGAATGTAATTTAACACACACCCATACAATGCGCACCACCCCGTGATGTTTTTCTCACTCCTACTAGTGAATGTAATGTAACACACACCCATACAATGCGCACCACCCCGTGATGTTTTTCTCACTCCTCCTAGTGAATGTAATGTAACACACACCCATACAATGCGCACCACCCCGTGATGTTTTTCTCACTCCTACTAGTGAATGTAATGTAACACACACCCATACAATGCGCACCACCCCGTGATGTTTTTCTCACTCCTACTAGTGAATGTAATTTAACACACAACCATACAATGCGCACCACCCCGTGATGTTTTTCTCACTCCTACTAGTGAATGTAATGTAACACACACCCATACAATGCGCACCACCCCGTGATGTTTTTCTCACTCCTACTAGTGAATGTAATGTAACACACACCCATACAATGCGCACCACCCCGTGATGTTTTTCTCACTCCTACTAGTGAATGTAATATAACACACACCCGAACAATGCGCACCACCCCGTGATGTTTTTCTCACTCCTACTAGTGTATGTAATGTAACACACACCCATACAATGCGCACCACCCCGTGATGTTTTTCTCACTCATACTAGTGAATGTAATGTAACACACACCCATACAATGCGCACCACCCCGTGATGTTTTTCAGAAACCTATCCTACATTGCCACTGCATGTTCCCTTACCTCCCCATGCTGACCACCCCGCAGTGCTTTTCTCCATCCTACATTGCCACTCACTGCCTATCCTTATACAGACCCTCTGATTCACACCACCCCGTGATGTTTTTCTCACTCCTACTAGTGAATGTAATGTAACACACACCCATACAATGGGCACCACCCCGTGATGTTTTTCTCACTCCTACTAGTGAATGTAATGTAACACACACCCATACAATGCGCACCACCCCGTGATGTTTTTCTCACTCCTACTAGTGAATGTAATGTAACACACACCCATACAATGCGCACCACCCCGTGATGATTTTCTCACTCCTACTAGTGAATGTAATGTAACACACACCCATACATGCGCACCACCCTGGGATGGTTTTCTCACTCCTATTAGTGAATGTAATGTAACACACACCCATACAATGCGCACCACCCCGTGATGTTTTTCTCACTCCTACTAGTGAATGTAATGTAACACACACCCATACAATGCGCACCACCCCGTGATGTTTTTCTCACTCCTACTAGTGAATGTAATGTAACACACACCCATACAATGCGCACCACCCCGTGATGTTTTTCTCACTCCTACTAGTGAATGTAAGGTAACACACACCCATACAATGCGCACCACCCCGTGATGTTTTTCTCACTCCTACTAGTGAATATAATGTAACACACACGCATACAATGCGCACCACCACGTGATGTTTTTCTCACTCCTACTAGTGAATGTAATATAACACACACCCATACAATGCGCACCACCCCGTGATGTTTTTCTCACTCCTAGTAGTGAATGTAACGTAACACACACCCATACAAAGCACACCACCCCGTGATGTTTTTCTCACTCCTACTACTGAATGTAATATAACACACACCCGAACAATGCGCACCACCCCGTGATATTTTTCTCACTCCTACTAGTGTATGTAATGTAACACACACCCATAAAATGCGCACCACCCCGTGATGTTTTTCTCACTCATACTAGTGAATGTAATGTAACACACACCCATACAATGCGCACCACCCCGTGATGTTTTTCAGAAACCTATCCTACATTGCCAATGCATGTTCCCTTACCTCCCCATGCTGACCACCCCGCAGTGCTTTTCTCCATCCTACATTGCCACTCACTGCCTATCCTTATACAGACCCTCTGATTCACACGACCCCGTGATGTTTTTCTCACTCCTACTAGTGAATGTAATGTAACACACACCCATACAA
Organism: Cavia porcellus; assembly: GCF_034190915.1. Lineage (NCBI taxonomy): Eukaryota > Metazoa > Chordata > Mammalia > Rodentia > Caviidae > Cavia > Cavia porcellus. The sequence goes on along the minus strand of NW_026947774.1, from coordinate 122,918 downwards.
TGCGCACCACCCCATGATGTTTTTCTCACTCCTCCTAGGGAATGTAATGTAACACACACCCATACAATGCGCACCACCCCGTGATGTTTTTCTCACTCCTACTAGTGAATATAATGTAACACACACGCATAAAATGCGCACCACCACGTGATGTTTTTCTCACTCCTACTAGTGAATGTAATGTAACACACACCCGAACAATGCGCACCACCCCGTGATGTTTTTCTCACTCCTACTAGTGTATGTAATGTAACACACACCCATATAATGCGCACCACCCCGTGATGTTTTTCTCACTCCTACTAGTGAATGTAATGTAACACACACCCATACAATGCGCACCACCCCGTGATGTTTTTCTCACTCCTACTAGTGAATGTAATGTAACACACACCCATACAATGCGCACCACCCCGTGATGTTTTTCTCACTCCTACTAGTGAATGTAATGTAACACACACCCATACAATGCGCACCACCCCGTGATGTTTTTCTCACTCCTACTAGTGAATGTAATATAACACACACCCATACAATGCGCACCACCCCGTGATTTTTTTCTCACTCCTACTAGTGAATGTAATGTAACACACACCCATACAATGCGCACCACCCCGCGATGTTTTTCAGAAACCTATCCTACATTGCCACTGCATGTTCCCTGACCTCCCCATGCTGACCACCCGGCGGTGCTTTTCTCCATCCTACATTGCCACTCACTGCCTATCCTAATTCAGACCCTCCGATTCACACCACCCCGTGATGTTTTTCTCACTCCTACTAGTGAATGTAATGTAACACACACCCATACAATGCGCACCACCCCGTGATGTTTTTCTCACTCCTACTAGTGAATGTAATTTAACACACACCCCTACAATGCGCACCACCCCGTCATGTTTTTCTCACTCCTACTAGTGAATGTAATGTAACACACACCCATACAATGCGCACCACCCCGTGATGTTTTTCTCACTCCTACTAGTGAATGTAATGTAACACACACCCATACAATGCGCACCACCCCGTGATGTTTTTCTCACTCCTACTAGTGAATGTAATGTAACACACACCCATACAATGCGCACCACCCCGTGATGTTTTTCTCACTGATACTAGTGAATGTAATGTAAAACACACCCATACAATGCGCACCACCCCGTGATGTTTTTCTCACTGCTATTAGTGAATGTAATGTAACACACACCCATACAATGCACACCACCCCGTGATGTTTTTCTCACTCCTACTAGTGAATGTAATATAACACACACCCGAAAAATGCGCACCACCCCGTGATGTTTTTCTCACTCCTACTAGTGTATGTAATGTAACACACACCCATACAATGCGCACCACCCCGTGATGTTTTTCTCACTCCTAATAGTGAATGTAATGTAACACACACCCATACAATGCGCACCGCCCGTGATGTTTTTCTCACTCCTACTAGTGAATGTAATGTAACACACACCCATACAATGCGCACCACCCCGTGATGTTTTTCTCACTGCTACTAGTGAATGTAATGTAACACACACCCATACAATGCGCACCACCCTGTGATGTTTTTCTCACTCGTACTAGTGAATGTAATGTAACAAACACCCATACAATGCACACCACCCCGTGATGTTTTTCTCACTCCTGCTAGTGAATGTAATATAACACACACCCGAACAATGCGCACCACCCCGTGATGTTTTTCTCACTCCTACTAGTGTATGTAATGTAACACACACCCATACAATGCGCACCACCCCGTGATGTTTTTCTCACTCATACTAGTGAATGTAATGTAACACACACCCATACAATGCGCACCACCCCGTGATGTTTTTCTCACTCCTCCTAGGGAATGTAATGTAACACACACCCATACAATGCGCACCACCCCGTGATGTTTTTCTCACTGCTACTAGTGAATGTAATGTAACACACACCCATACAATGCGCACCACCCCGTGATGTTTTTCTCACTCCTACTAGTGAATGTAATGTAACACACACCCATACAATGCGCACCACCCCGTGATGTTTTTCTCACTCCTACTAGTGAATGTAATGTAACACACACCCATGCAATGCGCACCACCCCGTGATGTTTTTCTCACTCCTACTAGTGAATGTAATGTAACACACACCCATACAATGCGCACCACCCCGTGATGTTTTTCTCACTCCTACTAGTGAATGTAAGGTAACACACACCCATACAATGCGCACCACCCCGTGATGTTTTTCTCACTCCTACTAGTGAATGTAATGTAACACACACGCATACAATGCGCACCACCCCATGATGTTTTTCTCACTCCTACTAGTGAATGTAATGTAACACACACCCATACAATGCGCACCACCCCGTGATGTTTTTCTCACTCCTACTAGTGCATGTAATGTAACACACACCCATACAATGCGCACCACCCCGTGATGTTTTTCTCACTCCTACTAGTGAATGTAATGTAACACACACCCATACAATGCGCACCACCCCGTGATGTTTTTCTCACTCCTACTAGTGAATGTAATGTAACACACACCCATACAATGCGCACCACCCCGTGATTTTTTTCTCACTCCTACTAGTGAATGTAATGTAACACACACCCATACAATGCGCACCCCCCCGCGATGTTTTTCAGAAACCTATCCTACATTGCCACTGCATGTTCCCTGACCTCCCCATGCTGACCACCCCGCGGTGCTTTTCTCCATCCTACATTGCCACTCACTGCCTATCCTAATTCAGACCCTCCGATTCACACCACCCCGTGATGTTTTTCTCACTCCTACTAGTGAATGTAATGTAACACACACCCATACAATGCGCACCACCCCGTGATGTTTTTCTCACTCCTACTAGTGAATGTAATGTAACACACAACCATACAATGCGCACCACCCCGTGATTTTTTTCTCACTCCTACTAGTGAATGTAATGTAACACACACCCATACAATGCGCACCACCCCGCGATGTTTTTCAGAAACCTATCCTACATTTCCACAGCATGTTCCCTGACCTCCCCATGCTGACCACCCCGCGGTGCTTTTCTCCATCCTACATTGCCACTCACTGCCTATCCTCATTCAGACCCTCCGATTCACACCACCCCGTGATGTTTTTCTCACTCCTACTAGTGAATGTAATGTAACACACACCCATACAATGCGCACCACCCCGTGATATTTTTCTCACTCCTACTAGTGAATCTAATGTAACACACACCCATACAATGCGCACCACCCCGTGATGTTTTTCTCACTCCTACTAGTGAATGTAATGTACCACACACCCATACAATGCGCACCACCCCGTGATGTTTTTCTCACTCCTACTAGTGAATCTAATGTAACACACACCCATACAATGGACACCACCCGGTGATGTTTTTCTCACTCCTCCTAGGGAATGTAATGTAACACACACCCATACAATGCGCACCACCCCGTGATGTTTTTCTCACTCCTACTAGTGAATATAATGTAACACACACGCATACAATGCGCACCACCACGTGATGTTTTTCTCACTCCTACTAGTGAATGTAATGTAACACACACCCGAACAATGCGCACCACCCCGTGATGTTTTTCTCACTCCTACTAGTGTATGTAATGTAACACACACCCATATAATGCGCACCACCCCGTGATGTTTTTCTCACTCCTACTAGTGAATGTAATGTAACACACACCCATACAATGCGCACCACCCCGTGATGTTTTTCTCACTCCTACTAGTGAATGTAATGTAACACACACCCATACAATGCGCACCACCCCGTGATGTTTTTCTCACTCCTACTAGTGAATGTAATGTAACACACACCCATACAATGCGCACCACCCCGTGATGTTTTTCTCACTCCTACTAGTGAATGTAATATAACACACACCCATACAATGCGCACCACCCCGTGATTTTTTTCTCACTCCTACTAGTGAATGTAATGTAACACACACCCATACAATGCGCACCACCCCGCGATGTTTTTCAGAAACCTATCCTACATTGCCACTGCATGTTCCCTGACCTCCCCATGCTGACCACCCGGCGGTGCTTTTCTCCATCCTACATTGCCACTCACTGCCTATCCTAATTCAGACCCTCCGATTCACACCACCCCGTGATGTTTTTCTCACTCCTACTAGTGAATGTAATGTAACACACACCCATACAATGCGCACCACCCCGTGATGTTTTTCTCACTCCTACTAGTGAATGTAATTTAACACACACCCCTACAATGCGCACCACCCCGTCATGTTTTTCTCACTCCTACTAGTGAATGTAATGTAACACACACCCATACAATGCGCACCACCCCGTGATGTTTTTCTCACTCCTACTAGTGAATGTAATGTAACACACACCCATACAATGCGCACCACCCCGTGATGTTTTTCTCACTCCTACTAGTGAATGTAATGTAACACACACCCATACAATGCGCACCACCCCGTGATGTTTTTCTCACTGATACTAGTGAATGTAATGTAACACACACCCATACAATGCGCACCACCCCGTGATGTTTTTCTCACTGCTATTAGTGAATGTAATGTAACACACACCCATACAATGCACACCACCCCGTGATGTTTTTCTCACTCCTACTAGTGAATGTAATATAACACACACCCGAAAAATGCGCACCACCCCGTGATGTTTTTCTCACTCCTACTAGTGTATGTAATGTAACACACACCCATACAATGCGCACCACCCCGTGATGTTTTTCTCACTCCTAATAGTGAATGTAATGTAACACACACCCATACAATGCGCACCGCCCGTGATGTTTTTCTCACTCCTACTAGTGAATGTAATGTAACACACACCCATACAATGCGCACCACCCCGTGATGTTTTTCTCACTGCTACTAGTGAATGTAATGTAACACACACCCATACAATGCGCACCACCCCGTGATGTTTTTCTCACTCCTACTAGTGAATGTAATGTAACACACACCCATACAATGCACACCACCCCGTGATGTTTTTCTCACTCCTGCTAGTGAATGTAATATAACACACACCCGAACAATGCGCACCACCCCGTGATGTTTTTCTCACTCCTACTAGTGTATGTAATGTAACACACACCCATACAATGCGCACCACCCCGTGATGTTTTTCTCACTCATACTAGTGAATGTAATGTAACACACACCCATACAATGCGCACCACCCCGTGATGTTTTTCTCACTCCTCCTAGGGAATGTAATGTAACACACACCCATACAATGCGCACCACCCCGTGATGTTTTTCTCACTGCTACTAGTGAATGTAATGTAACACACACCCATACAATGCGCACCACCCCGTGATGTTTTTCTCACTCCTACTAGTGAATGTAATGTAACACACACCCATACAATGCGCACCACCCCGTGATGTTTTTCTCACTCCTACTAGTGAATGTAATGTAACACACACCCATGCAATGCGCACCACCCCGTGATGTTTTTCTCACTCCTACTAGTGAATGTAATGTAACACACACCCATACAATGCGCACCACCCCGTGATGTTTTTCTCACTCCTACTAGTGAATGTAAGGTAACACACACCCATACAATGCGCACCACCCCGTGATGTTTTTCTCACTGCTATTAGTGAATGTAATGTAACACACACCCATACATGCGCACCACCCCGTGATGTTTTTCTCACTCCTACTAGTGAATGTAAGGTAACACACACCCATACAATGCGCACCACCCCGTGATGATTTTCTCACTCCTACTAGTGAATGTAATGTAACACACACCCATACATGCGCACCACCCTGGGATGGTTTTCTCACTCCTATTAGTGAATGTAATGTAACACACACCCATACAATGCGCACCACCCCGTGATGTTTTTCTCACTCCTACTAGTGAATGTAATGTAACACACACCCATACAATGCGCACCACCCCATGATGTTTTTCTCACTCCTACTAGTGAATGTAATGTAACACACACCCATACAATGCGCACCACCCCGTGATGTTTTTCTCACTCCTACTAGTGAATGTAAGGTAACACACACCCATACAATGCGCACCACCCCGTGATGTTTTTCTCACTCCTACTAGTGAATATAATGTAACACACACGCATACAATGCGCACCACCACGTGATGTTTTTCTCACTCCTACTAGTGAATGTAATGTAACACACACCCATACAATGCGCACCACCCCGTGATGTTTTTCTCACTCCTAGTAGTGAATGTAATGTAACACACACCCATACAATGCGCAGCACCCCGTGATGTTTTTCTCACTCCTACTAGTGAATGTAATGTAACACACACCCATACAATGCGAACAACCCCGTGACGTTTTTCTCACTCCTACTAGTGAATGTAATGTAACACACACCCATACAATGCGCACCACCCCGTGATGTTTTTCTCACTCCTACTAGTGAATGTAATGTAACAAACACCCATACAATGTGCACCACCCCGTGATGTTTTTCTCACTCCTACTAGTGAATGTAATGTAACACACACCCATACAATGCGCACCACCCCGCGATGTTTTTCAGAAACCTATCCTACATTGCCACTGCATGTTCCCTGACCTCCCCATGCTGACCACCCCGCGGTGCTTTTCTCCATCCTACATTGCCACTCACTGCCTATCCTAATTCAGACCCTCCGATTCACACCACCCCGTGATATTTTTCTCACTCCTACTAATGAATGTAATGTAACACACACCCATACAATGCGCACCACCCCGTGATGTTTTTCTCACTCCTACTAGTGAATGTAATGTAACACACACCCATACAATGCGCACCACCCCGTGATGTTTTTCTCACTCCTACTAGTGAATGTAATGTACCACACACCCATACAATGCGCACCACCCCGTGATGTTTTTCTCACTCCTACTAGTGAATGTAATGTAACACACACCCATACAATGCGCACCACCCCGTGATGTTTATCTCACTCCTACTAGTGAATGTAATGTAACACACACCCATACAATGCGCACCACCCCGTGATGTTTTTCTCACTCCTACTAGTGAATGTAATGTAACACACACCCATACAATGCGCACCACCCCGTGATGTTTTTCTCACTCCTACTAGTGAATGTAATGTATCACACACCCATACAATGCGCACCACCCCGTGATGTTTTTCTCACTCCTACTAGTGAATGTAATGTAACACACACCCATACAATGCGCACCACCCCGTGATTTTTTTCTCACTCCTACTAGTGAATGTAATGTAACACACACCCATACAATGCGCACCACCCCGCGATATTTTTCAGAAACCTATCCTACATTGCCACTGCATGTTCCCTGACCTCCCCATGCTGACCAGCCGGCGGTGCTTTTCTCCATCCTACATTGCCACTCACTGCCTATCCTAATTCAGACCCTCCGATTCACACCACCCCGTGATGTTTTTCTCACTCCTACTAGTGAATGTAATGTAACACACACCCATACAATGCGCACCACCCCGTGATGTTTTTCTCACTCCTACTAGTGAATGTAATTTAACACACACCCATACAATGCGCACCACCCCGTGATGTTTCTCTGACTGCTACTAGTGAATGTAATGTAACACACACCCATACAATGTGCACCACCCCGTGATGTTTTTCTCACTCCTACTAGTGAATGTAATGTAACACACACCCATGCAATGCGCACCACCCCGTGATGTTTTTCTCACTCCTACTAGTGAATGTAATGTAACACACACCCATACAATGCGCACCACCCCGTGATGTTTTTCTCACTGCTACTAGTGAATGTAATGTAACACACACCCATACAATGCGCAACACCCCGTGATGTTTTTCTCACTGCTACTAGTGAATGTAATGTAACACACACCAATACAATGCACACCACCCCGTGATGTTTTTTTCACTCCTACTAGTGAATGTAATATAACACACACCCGAACAATGTGCACCACCCCGTGATGTTTTTCTCACTCCTACTAGTGTATGTAATGTAACACACACCCATACAATGCGCACCACCCCGTGATGTTTTTCTCACTCATACTAGTGAATGTAATGTAACACACACCCATACAATGCGCACCACCCCGTGATGTTTTTCAGAAACCTATCCTACATTGCCACTGCATGTTCCCTTACCTCCCCATGCTGACCACTCCGCAGTGCTTTTCTCCATCCTACATTGCCACTCACTGCCTATCCTTATACAGACCCTCTGATTCACACCACCCAGTGATGTTTTTCTCACTCCTACTAGTGAATGTAATGTAACACACACCCATACAATGCGCACCACCCCGTGATGTTTTTCTCACTCCTCCTAGGGAATGTAATGTAACACACACCCATACAATGCGCACCACCCCGTGATGTTTTTCTCACTGCTACTAGTGAATGTAATGTAACACACACCCATACAATGCGCACCACCCCGTGATGTTTTTCTCACTCCTACTAGTGAATGTAATGTAACACACACCCATACAATGCGCACCACCCCGTGATGTTTTTCTCACTCCTACTAGTGAATGTAATGTAACACACACCCATACAATGCGCACCACCCCGTGATGTTTTTCTCACTCCTACTAGTGAATGTAATGTAATACACACGCATACAATGCGCTCCACCACGTGATGTTTTTCTCACTCCTACTAGTGAATGTAATGTAACACACACCCATATAATGCGCACCACCCCGTGATGTTTTTCTCACTCCTACTAGTGAATGTAATGTAACACACACCCATACAATGCGCACCACCCCGTGATGTTTTTCTCACTCCTACTAGTGAATGTAATGTAACACACACCCATACAATGCGCACCACCCTGTCATGGTTTTCTCACTCCTATTAGTGAATGTAATGTAACACACACCCATACAATGCGCACCACCCCGTGATGTTTTTCTCACTCCTACTAGTGAATGTAATGTAAAACACACCCATACAATGTGCACCACCCCGTAATGTTTTTCTCACTCCTACTACTGAATGTAATGTAACACACACCCATACAATGCGCACCACCCCGTGATGTTTTTCTCACTCCTACTAGTGAATGTAATGTAACACACACCCATACAATGCGCACCACCCCGTGATGTTTTTCTCACTCCTACTAGTGAATGTAATGTAAAACACACCCATACAATGTGCACCACCCCGTAATGTTTTTCTCACTCCTACTACTGAATGTAATGTAACACACACCCATACAATGCGCACCACCACATGATGTTTTTCTCACTCCTACTAGTGAATGTAATGTAACACACACCCATACAATGCGCACCACCCCGTGATGTTTTTCTCACTCCTAGTAGTGAATGTAATGTAACACACACCCATACAATGCGCACCACCCCGTGATGTTTTTCTCACTCCTACTAGTGAATGTAATGTAACACACACCCATACAATGCGCACAACCCCGTGATGTTTTTCTCACTCCTACTAGTGCATGTAATGTAACACACACCCATACAATGCGCACCACCCCGTGATGTTTTTCTCACTCCTACTAGTGAATGTAATGTAACACACACCCATACAATGCGCACCACCCCGTGATGTTTTTCTCACTCCTACTAGTGAATGTAATGTAACACACACCCATACAATGCGCACCACCCCGTGATTTTTTTCTCACTCCTACTAGTGAATGTAATGTAACACACACCCATACAATGCGCACCACTCCGCGATGTTTTTCAGAAACCTATCCTACATTTCCACAGCATGTTCCCTGACCTCCCCATGCTGACCACCCCGCGGTGCTTTTCTCCATCCTACATTGCCACTCACTGCCTATCCTCATTCAGACCCTCCGATTCACACCACCCCGTGATGTTTTTCTCACTCCTACTAGTGAATGTAATGTAACACACACCCATACAATGTGCACAACCCCGTGATGTTTTTCTCACTCCTACTAGTGAATCTAATGTAACACACACCCATACAATGCGCACCACCCCGTGATGTTTTTCTCACTCCTACTAGTGAATGTAATGTACCACACACCCATACAATGCGCACCACCCCGTGATGTTTTTCTCACTCCTACTAGTGAATGTAATGTAACACACACCCATACAATGTGCCCCACCCCGTGATGTTTTTCTCACTCCTACTAGTGAATGTAATGTAACACACACCCATACAATGCGCACCACCCGGTGATGTTTTTCTCACTGCTACTAGTGAATGTAATGTAACACACACCCATACAATGCGCACCACCCCGTGATGTTTTTCTCACTCCTACTAGTGAATGTAATGTAACACACACCCATACAATGGACACCACCCGGTGATGTTTTTCTCACTCCTACTAGTGAATGTAATGTAACACACACCCAAACAATGCCCACCACACCGTGATGTTTTTCTCACACCTACTAGTGAATGTAATGTAACACACACCCATACAATGCGCACCACCCCGTGATGTTTTTCTCACTCCTACTAGTGAATGTAATGTAACACACACCCATACAATGCGCACCACCCCGGGATGTTTTTCTCACTCCTACTAGTGAATGTAATGTAACACACACCCATACAATGCGCACCACCCCGTGATGTTTTTCTCACTGCTACTAGTGAATGTAATGTAACACACACCCATACAATGCGCACCACCCCGTGATGTTTTTCTCACTCCTACTAGTGAATGTAATGTAACACACACCCATACAATGCGCACCACCCCGTGATGTTTTTTCACTCCTACTAGTGAATGTAATATAACACACACCCGAACAATGCGCACCACCCCGTGATGTTTTTCTCACTCCTACTAGTGTATGTAATGTAACACACACCCATAAAATGCGCACCACCCCGTGATGTTTTTCTCACTCATACTAGTGAATGTAATGTAACACACACCCATACAATGCGCACCACCCCGTGATGTTTTTCAGAAACCTATCCTACATTGCCGCTGCATGTTCCCTTACCTCCCCATGCTGACCACCCCACAGTGCTTTTCTCCATCCTACATTGCCACTCACTGCCTATCCTTATACAGACCCTCTGATTCACACCACCCCGTGATGTTTTTCTCACTCCTACTAGTGAATGTAATGTAACACACACCCATACAATGCGCACCACCCCGTGATGTTTTTCTCACTCCTCCTAGGGAATGTAATGTAACACACACCCATACAATGCGCACCACCCCGTGATGTTTTTCTCACTGCTACTAGTGAATGTAATGTAACACACACCCATACAATGCGCACCACCCCGTGATGTTTTTCTCACTCCTACTAGTGAATATAATGTAACACACACCCATACAATGCGCACCACCCCGTGATGTTTTTCTCACTCCTACTAGCGAATGTAACGTAACACACACCCATACAATGCGCACCACCCCGTGATGTTTTTCTCACTCCTACTAGTGAATGTAATGTAACACACACGCATACAATGCGCTCCAACACGTGATGTTTTTCTCACTCCTACTAGTGAATGTAATGTAACACACACCCATATAATGCGCACCACCCCGTGATGTTTTTCTCACTCCTACTAGTGAATGTAATGTAACACACACCCATACAATGCGCACCACCCCGTGATGTTTTTCTCACTCCTACTAGTGAATGTAATGTAACACACACCCATACAATGCGCACCACCCTGTCATGGTTTTCTCAACCTACTAGTGAATGTAATGTAACACACACCCATACAATGCGCACCACCCCGTGATGTTTTTCTCACTGCTGCTAGTGAATGTAATGTAACACACACCCATACAATGCGCACCACCCCGTGATGTTTTTCTCACTCCTACTAGTGAATGTAATGTAACACACACCCATACAATGCGCACCACCCCGTGATGTTTTTCTCACTCCTACTAGTGAATGTAATGTAACACACACCCATACAATGCGCACCACCCCGTGATGTTTTTCTCACTCCTACTAGTGAATGTAATGTAACACACACGCATACAATGCGCTCCACCACGTGATGTTTTTCTCACTCCTACTAGTGAATGTAATGTAACACACACCCATATAATGCGCTCCATCCCGTGATGTTTTTCTCACTCCTACTAGTGAATGTAATGTAACACACACCCATACAATGCGCACCACCCCGTGATGTTTTTCTCACTCCTACTAGTGAATGTAATGTAACACACACCCATACATTGCGCACCACCCCGTGATGGTTTTCTCACTCCTACTAGTGAATGTAATGTAACACACACCCATACAATGCGCACCACCCCGTGATATTTTTCTCACTCCTACTAGTGAATGTAATGTAACACACACCCATACAATGCGCACCACCCCGTGATGTTTTTCTCACTCCTACTAGTGAATGTAATGTAACACACACCCATACAATGCGCACCACCCCGTGATTTTTTTCTCACTCCTACTAGTGAATGTAATGTAACACACACCCATACAATGCGCACCACCCCGCGATTTTTTTCATAAACCTATCCTACATTGCCACTGCATGTTCCCTGACCTCCCCATGCTGACCACCCGGCGGTGCTTTTCTCCATCCTACATTGCCACTCACTGCCTATCCTAATTCAGACCCTCCGATTCACACCACCCCGTGATGTTTTTCTCACTCCTACTAGTGAATGTAATGTAACACACACCCATACAATGCGCACCACCCCGTGATGTTTTTCTCACTCCTACTAGTGAATGTAATTTAACACACACCCCTACAATGCGCACCACCCCGTCATGTTTTTCTCACTCCTACTAGTGAATGTAATGTAACACACACCCATACAATGCGCACCACCCCGTGATGTTTTTCTCACTCCTACTAGTGAATGTAATGTAACACACACCCATACAATGCGCACCACCCCGTGATGTTTTTCTCACTCCTACTAGTGAATGTAATGTAACACACACCCATACAATGCGCTCCACCCCGTGATGTTTTTCTCACTGATACTAGTGAATGTAATGTAACACACACCCATACAATGCGCACCACCCCGTGATGTTTTTCTCACTGCTATTAGTGAATGTAATGTAACACACACCCATACAATGCACACCACCCCGTGATGTTTTTCTCACTCCTACTAGTGAATGTAATATAACACACACCCGAAAAATGCGCACCACCCCGTGATGTTTTTCTCACTCCTACTAGTGTATGTAATGTAACACACACCCATACAATGCGCACCACCCCGTGATGTTTTTCTCACTCCTAATAGTGAATGTAATGTAACACACACCCATACAAGGCGCACCGCCCGTGATGTTTTTCTCACTCCTACTAGTGAATGTAATGTAACACACACCCATACAATGCGCACCACCCCGTGATGTTTTTCTCACTGCTACTAGTGAATGTAATGTAACACACACCCATACAATGCGCACCACCCTGTGATGTTTTTCTCACTCCTACTAGTGAATGTAATGTAACAAACACCCATACAATGCACACCACCCCGTGATGTTTTTCTCACTCCTGCTAGTGAATGTAATATAACACACACCCGAACAATGCGCACCACCCCGTGATGTTTTTCTCACTCCTACTAGTGTATGTAATGTAACACACACCCATACAATGCGCACCACCCCGTGATGTTTTTCTCACTCATACTAGTGAATGTAATGTAACACACACCCATACAATGCGCACCACCCCGTGATGTTTTTCTCACTCCTCCTAGGGAATGTAATGTAACACACACCCATACAATGCGCACCACCCCGTGATGTTTTTCTCACTGCTACTAGTGAATGTAATGTAACACACACCCATACAATGCGCACCACCCCGTGATGTTTTTCTCACTCCTACTAGTGAATGTAATGTAACACACACCCATACAATGCGCACCACCCCGTGATGTTTTTCTCACTCCTACTAGTGAATGTAATGTAACACACACCCATGCAATGCGCACCACCCCGTGATGTTTTTCTCACTCCTACTAGTGAATGTAATGTAACACACACCCATACAATGCGCACCACCCCGTGATGTTTTTCTCACTCCTACTAGTGAATGTAAGGTAACACACACCCATAAAATGCGCACCACCCCGTGATGTTTTTCTCACTCCTACTAGTGAATGTAATGTAACACACACGCATACAATGCGCACCACCCCATGATGTTTTTCTCACTCCTACTAGTGAATGTAATGTAACACACACCCATACAATGCGCACCACCCCGTGATGTTTTTCTCACTCCTACTAGTGCATGTAATGTAACACACACCCATACAATGCGCACCACCCCGTGATGTTTTTCTCACTCCTACTAGTGAATGTAATGTAACACACACCCATACAATGCGCACCACCCCGTGATGTTTTTCTCACTCCTACTAGTGAATGTAATGTAACACACACCCATACAATGCGCACCACCCCGTGATTTTTTTCTCACTCCTACTAGTGAATGTAATGTAACACACACCCATACAATGCGCACCCCCCCGCGATGTTTTTCAGAAACCTATCCTACATTGCCACTGCATGTTCCCTGACCTCCCCATGCTGACCACCCCGCGGTGCTTTTCTCCATCCTACATTGCCACTCACTGCCTATCCTAATTCAGACCCTCCGATTCACACCACCCCGTGATGTTTTTCTCACTCCTACTAGTGAATGTAATGTAACACACACCCATACAATGCGCACCACCCCGTGATGTTTTTCTCACTCCTACTAGTGAATGTAATGTAACACACAACCATACAATGCGCACCACCCCGTGATTTTTTTCTCACTCCTACTAGTGAATGTAATGTAACACACACCCATACAATGCGCACCACCCCGCGATGTTTTTCAGAAACCTATCCTACATTTCCACAGCATGTTCCCTGACCTCCCCATGCTGACCACCCCGCTGTGCTTTTCTCCATCCTACATTGCCACTCACTGCCTATCCTCATTCAGACCCTCCGATTCACACCACCCCGTGATGTTTTTCTCACTCCTACTAGTGAATGTAATGTAACACACACCCATACAATGCGCACCACCCCGTGATGTTTTTCTCACTCCTACTAGTGAATCTAATGTAACACACACCCATACAATGCGCACCACCCCGTGATGTTTTTCTCACTCCTACTAGTGAATGTAATGTACCACACACCCATACAATGCGCACCACCCCGTGATGTTTTTCTCACTCCTACTAGTGAATGTAATGTAACACACACCCATACAATGTGCCCCACCCCGTGATGTTTTTCTCACTCCTACTAGTGAATGTAATGTAACACACACCCATACAATGCGCACCACCCCGTGATGTTTTTCTCACTGCTACTAGTGAATGTAATGTAACACACACCCATACAATGCGCACCACCCCGTGATGTTTTTCTCACTCCTACTAGTGAATGTAATGTAACACACACCCATACAATGGACACCACCCGGTGATGTTTTTCTCACTCCTACTAGTGAATGTAATATAACACACACCCAAACAATGCGCACCACACCGTGATGTTTTTCTCACACCTACTAGTGAATGTAATGTAACACACACCCATACAATGCGCACCACCCCGTGATGTTTTTCTCACTCCTACTAGTGAATGTAATGTAACACACACCCATACAATGCGCACCACCCCGTGATGTTTTTCTCACTCCTACTAGTGAATGTAATGTAACACACACCCATACAATGCGCACCACCCCGTGATGTTTTTCTCACTGCTACTAGTGAATGTAATGTAACACACACCCATACAATGCGCACCACACCGTGATGTTTTTCTCACTCCTACTAGTGAATGTAACGTAACACACACCCATACAAAGCACACCACCCCGTGATGTTTTTCTCACTCCTACTACTGAATGTAATATAACACACACCCATAAAATGCGCACCACCCCGTGATGTTTTTCTCACTCCTACTAGTGTATGTAATGTAACACACACCCATAAAATGCGCACCACCCCGTGATGTTTTTCTCACTCATACTAGTGAATGTAATGTAACACACACCCATACAATGCGCACCACCCCGTGATGTTTTTCAGAAACCTATCCTACATTGCCAATGCATGTTCCCTTACCTCCCCATGCTGACCACCCCGCAGTGCTTTTCTCCATCCTACATTGCCACTCACTGCCTATCCTTATACAGACCCTCTGATTCACACGACCCCGTGATGTTTTTCTCACTCCTACTAGTGAATGTAATGTAACACACACCCATACAATGCGCACCACCCCATGATGTTTTTCTCACTCCTCCTAGGGAATGTAATGTAACACACACCCATACAATGCGCACCACCCCGTGATGTTTTTCTCACTCCTACTAGTGAATATAATGTAACACACACGCATACAATGCGCACCACCACGTGATGTTTTTCTCACTCCTACTAGTGAATGTAATGTAACACACACCCGAACAATGCGCACCACCCCGTGATGTTTTTCTCACTCCTACTAGTGTATGTAATGTAACACACACCCATATAATGCGCACCACCCCGTGATGTTTTTCTCACTCCTACTAGTGAATGTAATGTAACACACACCCATACAATGCGCACCACCCCGTGATGTTTTTCTCACTCCTACTAGTGAATGTAATGTAACACACACCCATACAATGCGCACCACCCCGTGATGTTTTTCTCACTCCTACTAGTGAATGTAATGTAACACACACCCATACAATGCGCACCACCCCGTGATGTTTTTCTCACTCCTACTAGTGAATGTAATATAACACACACCCATACAATGCGCACCACCCCGTGATTTTTTTCTCACTCCTACTAGTGAATGTAATGTAACACACACCCATACAATGCGCACCACCCCGCGATGTTTTTCAGAAACCTATCCTACATTGCCACTGCATGTTCCCTGACCTCCCCATGCTGACCACCCGGCGGTGCTTTTCTCCATCCTACATTGCCACTCACTGCCTATCCTAATTCAGACCCTCCGATTCACACCACCCCGTGATGTTTTTCTCACTCCTACTAGTGAATGTAATGTAACACACACCCATACAATGCGCACCACCCCGTGATGTTTTTCTCACTCCTACTAGTGAATGTAATTTAACACACACCCCTACAATGCGCACCACCCCGTCATGTTTTTCTCACTCCTACTAGTGAATGTAATGTAACACACACCCATACAATGCGCACCACCCCGTGATGTTTTTCTCACTCCTACTAGTGAATGTAATGTAACACACAACCATACAATGCGCACCACCCCGTGATGTTTTTCTCACTCCTACTAGTGAATGTAATGTAACACACACCCATACAATGCGCACCACCCCGTGATGTTTTTCTCACTGATACTAGTGAATGTAATGTAACACACACCCATACAATGCGCACCACCCCGTGATGTTTTTCTCACTGCTATTAGTGAATGTAATGTAACACACACCCATACAATGCACACCACCCCGTGATGTTTTTCTCACTCCTACTAGTGAATGTAATATAACACACACCCGAAAAATGCGCACCACCCCGTGATGTTTTTCTCACTCCTACTAGTGTATGTAATGTAACACACACCCATACAATGCGCACCACCCCGTGATGTTTTTCTCACTCCTAATAGTGAATGTAATGTAACACACACCCATACAATGCGCACCGCCCGTGATGTTTTTCTCACTCCTACTAGTGAATGTAATGTAACACACACCCATACAATGCGCACCACCCCGTGATGTTTTTCTCACTGCTACTAGTGAATGTAATGTAACACACACCCATACAATGCGCACCACCCCGTGATGTTTTTCTCACTCCTACTAGTGAATGTAATGTAACACACACCCATACAATGCACACCACCCCATGATGTTTTTCTCACTCCTGCTAGTGAATGTAATATAACACACACCCGAACAATGCGCACCACCCCGTGATGTTTTTCTCACTCCTACTAGTGTATGTAATGTAACACACACCCATACAATGCGCACCACCCCGTGATGTTTTTCTCACTCATACTAGTGAATGTAATGTAACACACACCCATACAATGCGCACCACCCCGTGATGTTTTTCTCACTCCTCCTAGGGAATGTAATGTAACACACACCCATACAATGCGCACCACCCCGTGATGTTTTTCTCACTGCTACTAGTGAATGTAATGTAACACACACCCATACAATGCGCACCACCCCGTGATGTTTTTCTCACTCCTAATAGTGAATGTAATGTAACACACACCCATACAATGCGCACCACCCCGTGATGTTTTTCTCACTCCTACTAGTGAATGTAATGTAACACACACCCATGCAATGCGCACCACCCCGTGATGTTTTTCTCACTCCTACTAGTGAATGTAATGTAACACACACCCATACAATGCGCACCACCCCGTGATGTTTTTCTCACTCCTACTAGTGAATGTAAGG
This sequence comes from Cavia porcellus, assembly GCF_034190915.1. Lineage (NCBI taxonomy): Eukaryota > Metazoa > Chordata > Mammalia > Rodentia > Caviidae > Cavia > Cavia porcellus. Next base: position 104,460 of record NW_026947774.1, on the reverse strand, counting down.
TAACACACACCCATACAATGCGCACCACCCCGTGATGTTTTTCTCACTGCTATTAGTGAATGTAATGTAACACACACCCATACATGCGCACCACCCCTTGATGTTTTTCTCACTCCTACTAGTGAATGTAAGGTAACACACACCCATACAATGCGCACCACCCCGTGATGATTTTCTCACTCCTACTAGTGAATGTAATGTAACACACACCCATACATGCGCACCACCCTGGGATGGTTTTCTCACTCCTATTAGTGAATGTAATGTAACACACACCCATACAATGCGCACCACCCCGTGATGTTTTTCTCACTCCTACTAGTGAATGTAATGTAACACACACCCATACAATGCGCACCACCCCATGATGTTTTTCTCACTCCTACTAGTGAATGTAATGTAACACACACCCATACAATGCGCACCACCCCGTGATGTTTTTCTCACTCCTACTAGTGAATGTAAGGTAACACACACCCATACAATGCGCACCACCCCGTGATGTTTTTCTCACTCCTACTAGTGAATATAATGTAACACACACGCATACAATGCGCACCACCACGTGATGTTTTTCTCACTCCTACTAGTGAATGTAATGTAACACACACCCATACAATGCGCACCACCCCGTGATGTTTTTCTCACTCCTAGTAGTGAATGTAATGTAACACACACCCATACAATGCGCAGCACCCCGTGATGTTTTTCTCACTCCTACTAGTGAATGTAATGTAACACACACCCATACAATGCGAACAACCCCGTGATGTTTTTCTCACTCCTACTAGTGAATGTAATGTAACACACACCCATACAATGCGCACCACCCTGTGATGTTTTTCTCACTCCTACTAGTGAATGTAATGTAACACACACCCATACAATGTGCACCACCCCGTGATGTTTTTCTCACTCCTACTAGTGAATGTAATGTAACACACACCCATACAATGCGCACCACCCCGCGATGTTTTTCAGAAACCTATCCTACATTGCCACTGCATGTTCCCTGACCTCCCCATGCTGACCACCCCGCGGTGCTTTTCTCCATCCTACATTGCCACTCACTGCCTATCCTAATTCAGACCCTCCGATTCACACCACCCCGTGATGTTTTTCTCACTCCTACTAATGAATGTAATGTAACACACACCCATACAATGCGCACCACCCCGTGATGTTTTTCTCACTCCTACTAGTGAATGTAATGTAACACACACCCATACAATGCGCACCACCCCGTGATGTTTTTCTCACTCCTACTAGTGAATGTAATGTACCACACACCCATACAATGCGCACCACCCCGTGATGTTTTTCTCACTCCTACTAGTGAATGTAATGTAACACACACCCATACAATGCGCACCACCCCGTGATGTTTATCTCACTCCTACTAGTGAATGTAATGTAACACACACCCATACAATGCGCACCACCCCGTGATGTTTTTCTCACTCCTACTAGTGAATGTAATGTAACACACACCCATACAATGCGCACCACCCCGTGATGTTTTTCTCACTCCTACTAGTGAATGTAATGTATCACACACCCATACAATGCGCACCACCCCGTGATGTTTTTCTCACTCCTACTAGTGAATGTAATGTAACACACACCCATACAATGCGCACCACCCCGTGATTTTTTTCTCACTCCTACTAGTGAATGTAATGTAACACACACCCATACAATGCGCACCACCCCGCGATATTTTTCAGAAACCTATCCTACATTGCCACTGCATGTTCCCTGACCTCCCCATGCTGACCAGCCGGCGGTGCTTTTCTCCATCCTACATTGCCACTCACTGCCTATCCTAATTCAGACCCTCCGATTCACACCACCCCGTGATGTTTTTCTCACTCCTACTAGTGAATGTAATGTAACACACACCCATACAATGCGCACCACCCCGTGATGTTTTTCTCACTCCTACTAGTGAATGTAATTTAACACACACCCATACAATGCGCACCACCCCGTGATGTTTCTCTCACTGCTACTAGTGAATGTAATGTAACACACACCCATACAATGTGCACCACCCCGTGATGTTTTTCTCACTCCTACTAGTGAATGTAATGTAACACACACCCATGCAATGCGCACCACCCCGTGATGTTTTTCTCACTCCTACTAGTGAATGTAATGTAACACACACCCATACAATGCGCACCACCCCGTGATGTTTTTCTCACTGCTACTAGTGAATGTAATGTAACACACACCCATACAATGCGCAACACCCCGTGATGTTTTTCTCACTGCTACTAGTGAATGTAATGTAACACACACCAATACAATGCACACCACCCCGTGATGTTTTTTTCACTCCTACTAGTGAATGTAATATAACACACACCCATACAATGCGCACCACCCCGTGATGTTTTTCTCACTCCTACTAGTGAATGTAATGTAACACACACCCATACAATGCGCACCACCCCATGATGTTTTTCTCACTCCTACTAGTGAATGTAATGTAACACACACCCATACAATGCGCACCACCCCGTGATGTTTTTCTCACTCCTACTAGTGAATGTAAGGTAACACACACCCATACAATGCGCACCACCCCGTGATGTTTTTCTCACTCCTACTAGTGAATATAATGTAACACACACGCATACAATGCGCACCACCACGTGATGTTTTTCTCACTCCTACTAGTGAATGTAATGTAACACACACCCATACAATGCGCACCACCCCGTGATGTTTTTCTCACTCCTAGTAGTGAATGTAATGTAACACACACCCATACAATGCGCAGCACCCCGTGATGTTTTTCTCACTCCTACTAGTGAATGTAATGTAACACACACCCATACAATGCGAACAACCCCGTGATGTTTTTCTCACTCCTACTAGTGAATGTAATGTAACACACACCCATACAATGCGCACCACCCTGTGATGTTTTTCTCACTCCTACTAGTGAATGTAATGTAACACACACCCATACAATGTGCACCACCCCGTGATGTTTTTCTCACTCCTACTAGTGAATGTAATGTAACACACACCCATACAATGCGCACCACCCCGCGATGTTTTTCAGAAACCTATCCTACATTGCCACTGCATGTTCCCTGACCTCCCCATGCTGACCACCCCGCGGTGCTTTTCTCCATCCTACATTGCCACTCACTGCCTATCCTAATTCAGACCCTCCGATTCACACCACCCCGTGATGTTTTTCTCACTCCTACTAATGAATGTAATGTAACACACACCCATACAATGCGCACCACCCCGTGATGTTTTTCTCACTCCTACTAGTGAATGTAATGTAACACACACCCATACAATGCGCACCACCCCGTGATGTTTTTCTCACTCCTACTAGTGAATGTAATGTACCACACACCCATACAATGCGCACCACCCCGTGATGTTTTTCTCACTCCTACTAGTGAATGTAATGTAACACACACCCATACAATGCGCACCACCCCGTGATGTTTATCTCACTCCTACTAGTGAATGTAATGTAACACACACCCATACAATGCGCACCACCCCGTGATGTTTTTCTCACTCCTACTAGTGAATGTAATGTAACACACACCCATACAATGCGCACCACCCCGTGATGTTTTTCTCACTCCTACTAGTGAATGTAATGTATCACACACCCATACAATGCGCACCACCCCGTGATGTTTTTCTCACTCCTACTAGTGAATGTAATGTAACACACACCCATACAATGCGCACCACCCCGTGATTTTTTTCTCACTCCTACTAGTGAATGTAATGTAACACACACCCATACAATGCGCACCACCCCGCGATATTTTTCAGAAACCTATCCTACATTGCCACTGCATGTTCCCTGACCTCCCCATGCTGACCAGCCGGCGGTGCTTTTCTCCATCCTACATTGCCACTCACTGCCTATCCTAATTCAGACCCTCCGATTCACACCACCCCGTGATGTTTTTCTCACTCCTACTAGTGAATGTAATGTAACACACACCCATACAATGCGCACCACCCCGTGATGTTTTTCTCACTCCTACTAGTGAATGTAATTTAACACACACCCATACAATGCGCACCACCCCGTGATGTTTCTCTCACTGCTACTAGTGAATGTAATGTAACACACACCCATACAATGTGCACCACCCCGTGATGTTTTTCTCACTCCTACTAGTGAATGTAATGTAACACACACCCATGCAATGCGCACCACCCCGTGATGTTTTTCTCACTCCTACTAGTGAATGTAATGTAACACACACCCATACAATGCGCACCACCCCGTGATGTTTTTCTCACTGCTACTAGTGAATGTAATGTAACACACACCCATACAATGCGCAACACCCCGTGATGTTTTTCTCACTGCTACTAGTGAATGTAATGTAACACACACCAATACAATGCACACCACCCCGTGATGTTTTTTTCACTCCTACTAGTGAATGTAATATAACACACACCCGAACAATGTGCACCACCCCGTGATGTTTTTCTCACTCCTACTAGTGTATGTAATGTAACACACACCCATACAATGCGCACCACCCCGTGATGTTTTTCTCACTCATACTAGTGAATGTAATGTAACACACACCCATACAATGCGCACCACCCCGTGATGTTTTTCAGAAACCTATCCTACATTGCCACTGCATGTTCCCTTACCTCCCCATGCTGACCACTCCGCAGTGCTTTTCTCCATCCTACATTGCCACTCACTGCCTATCCTTATACAGACCCTCTGATTCACACCACCCAGTGATGTTTTTCTCACTCCTACTAGTGAATGTAATGTAACACACACCCATACAATGCGCACCACCCCGTGATGTTTTTCTCACTCCTACTAGTGAATGTAATTTAACACAAACCCATACAATGCGCACCACCCCGTGATGTTTTTCTCACTCCTACTAGTGAATGTAATGTAACACACACCCATACAATGCGCACCACCCCGTGATGTTTTTCTCACTCCTACTAGTGAATGTAATGTAACACACACCCATACAATGCGCACCACCCCGTGATGTTTTTCTCACTCCTAATAGTGAATGTAATGTAACACACACCCATACAATGCGCACCACCCCGTGATGTTTTTCTCACTCCTACTAGTGAATGTAATGTAACACACACGCATACAATGCGCTCCACCACGTGATGTTTTTCTCACTCCTACTAGTGAATGTAATGTAACACACACCCATATAATGCGCACCACCCCGTGATGTTTTTCTCACTCCTACTAGTGAATGTAATGTAACACACACCCATACAATGCGCACCACCCCGTGATGTTTTTCTCACTCCTACTAGTGAATGTAATGTAACACACACCCATACAATGCGCACCACCCTGTCATGGTTTTCTCACTCCTATTAGTGAATGTAATGTAACACACACCCATACAATGCGCACCACCCCGTGATGTTTTTCTCACTCCTACTAGTGAATGTAATGTAAAACACACCCATACAATGTGCACCACCCCGTAATGTTTTTCTCACTCCTACTACTGAATGTAATGTAACACACACCCATACAATGCGCACCACCCCGTGATGTTTTTCTCACTCCTACTAGTGAATGTAATGTAACACACACCCATACAATGCGCACCACCCCGTGATGTTTTTCTCACTCCTACTAGTGAATATAATGTAAAACACACGCATACAATGCGCACCACCACGTGATGTTTTTCTCACTCCTACTAGTGAATGTAATGTAACACACACCCATACAATGCGCACCACCCCGTGATGTTTTTCTCACTCCTAGTAGTGAATGTAATGTAACACACACCCATACAATGCGCACCACCCAGTGATGTTTTTCTCACTCCTACTAGTGAATGTAATGTAACACACACCCATACAATGCGCACAACCCCGTGATGTTTTTCTCACTCCTACTAGTGCATGTAATGTAACACACACCCATACAATGCGCACCACCCCGTGATGTTTTTCTCACTCCTACTAGTGAATGTAATGTAACACACACCCATACAATGCGCACCACCCCGTGATGTTTTTCTCACTCCTACTAGTGAATGTAATGTAACACACACCCATACAATGCGCACCACCCCGTGATTTTTTTCTCACTCCTACTAGTGAATGTAATGTAACACACACCCATACAATGCGCACCACCCCGCGATGTTTTTCAGAAACCTATCCTACATTGCCACTGCATGTTCCCTGACCTCCCCATGCTGACCACCCCGCGGAGCTTTTCTCCATCCTACATTGCCACTCACTGCCTATCCTAATTCAGACCCTCCGATTCACACCACCCCGTGATGTTTTTCTCACTCCTACTAGTGAATGTAATGTAACACACACCCATACAATGCGCACCACCCCGTGATGTTTTTCTCACTCCTACTAGTGAATGTAATGTAACACACACCCATACAATGCGCACCACCCCGTGATGTTTTTCTCACTCCTTCTAGTGAATGTAATATAACACACACCCATACAATGCGCACCACCCCATGAAGTTTTTCTCACTCCTACTAGTGAATGTAATATAACACACACCCATACAATGCGCACCACCCCGTCATGTTTTTCTCACTGCTACTAGTGAATGTAATGTAACACACACCCATACAATGCGCAACCCCGTGATGTTTTTCTCACTCCTACTAGTGAATGTAATGTAACACACACCCATACAATGCACACCACCCCGTGATGTTTTTCTCACTCCTACTAGTGAATGTAATATAACACACACCCGAACAATGCGCACCACCCCGTGATGTTTTTCTCACTCCTACTAGTGAATGTAATGTAACACACACCCATACAATGCGCACCACCCCGTGATGTTTTTCTCACTCCTACTAGTGAATGTAATGTAACACACACCCATACAATGCGCACCACCCCGTGATGTTTTTCTCACTCCTACTAGTGAATGTAATGTAACACACACCCATACAATGCGCACCACCCCGTGATGTTTTTCTCACTCCTACTAGTGAATGTAATATAACACACACCCATACAATGCGCACCTCCCCGTGATGTTTTTCTCACTCCTACTAATGAATGTAATGTAACACACACCCATACAATGCGCACCACCCCGTGATGTTTTTCGCACTCCTACTAATGAATCTAATGTAACACACACCCATACAATGCGCACCACCCCGTGTTGATTTTCTCACTCCTACTATTGAATGTAATGTAACACACACCCATACAATGCGCACCACCCCGTGATGTTTTTCTCACTCCTACTAGTGAATGTAATGTAACACACACCCATAAAATTCGCACCACCCCGTGATGTTTTTCAGAAACCTATCCTACATTGCCACTGCATGTTCCCTTACCTCCCCATGCTGACCACCCCGCAGTGCTTTTCTCCATCCTACATTGCCACTCACTGCCTATCCTTATACAGACCCTCTGATTCACACCACCCCGTGATTTTTTCTCACTCCTACTAGTGAATGTAATGTAACACACACCCATACAATGCGCACCACCCCGTGATGTTTTTCTCACTCCTCCTAGGGAATGTAATGTAACACACACCCATACAATGCGCACCACCCCGTGATGTTTTTCTCACTCCTACTAGTGAATGCAATGTAACACACACCCATACAATGCGCACCACCCCGTGATGTTTTTCTCACTCCTACTAGTGAATGTAATGTAACACACACCCATACAATGCGCACCACCCCGTGATGTTTTCTCACTCCTACTAGTGAATGTAATGTAACACACACGCATACAATGCGCACCACCACGTGATGTTTTTCTCACTTCTACTAGTGAATGTAATGTAACACACACCCATACAATGCGCACCACCCCGTGATGTTTTTCTCACTCATACTAGTGAATGTAATGTAACACACACCCATACAATGCACACCACCCCGTGATATTTTTCAGAAACCTATCCTACATTGCCACTGCATGTTCCCTTACCTCCCCATGCTGACCACACCGCAGTGCTTTTCTCCATCCTACATTGCCACTCACTGCCTATCCTTATTCAGACCCTCTGATTCACACCACCCCGTGATGTTTTTCTCACTCCTACTAGTGAATGTAATGTAACACACACCCATACAATGCGCACCACCCCGTGATATTTTTCAGAAACCTATCCTACATTGCCACTGCATGTTCCCTTACCTCCCCATGCTGACCACCCCGCAGTGCTTTTCTCCATCCTACATTGCCACTCACTGCCTATCCTTATTCAGACCCTCTGATTCACACCACCCCGTGATGTTTTTCTCACTCCTACTAGTGAATGTAATGTAACACACACCCATACAATGCGCACCACCCCGTGATGTTTTTCTCACTCCTACTAGTGAATGTAATGTAACACACACCCATACAATGCGCACCATCCCGTGATGTTTTTCTCACTCCTACTAGTGAATGTAATGTAACACACACCCATACAATGCGCACCACCCCGTGATGTTTTTCTCACTCCTACTAGTGAATGTAATGTAACACACACCCTTACAATGCGCACCACCCCGTGATGTTTTTCTCACTCGTACTAGTGAATGTAATGTAACACACACCCATACAATGCGCACCACCCCGTGATGTTTTTCTCACTCCTACTAGTGAATGTAATGTAACACACACCCATACAATGCGCACCACCCCGTGATGTTTTTCTCACTCCTACTAGTGAATGTAATGTAACACACACGCATACAATGCGCACCACCACGTGATGTTTTTCTCACTTCTACTAGTGAATGTAATGTAACACACACCCATACAATGCGCACCACCCCGTGAGGTTTTTCTCACTCATACTAGTGAATGTAATGTAACACACACCCATACAATGCGCACCACCCCGTGATATTTTTCAGAAACCTATCCTACATTGCCACTGCATGTTCCCTTACCTCCCCATGCTGACCACCCCGCAGTGCTTTTCTCCATCCTACATTGCCACTCACTGCCTATCCTTATTCAGACCCTCTGATTCACACCACCCCGTGATGTTTTTCTCACTCCTACTAGTGAATGTAATGTAACACACACCCATACAATGCGCACCACACCGTGATATTTTTCAGAAACCTATCCTACATTGCCACTGCATGTTCCCTTACCTCCCCATGCTGACCACCCCGCAGTGCTTTTCTCCATCCTACATTGCCACGCACTGCCTATCCTTATTCAGACCCTCTGATTCACACCACCCTGTGATGTTTTTCTCACTCCTACTAGTGAATGTAATGTAACACACACCCATACAATGCGCACCACCCCGTGATGTTTTTCTCACTCCTACTAGTGAATGTAATGTAACACACACCCATACAATGCGCACCATCCCGTGATGTTTTTCTCACTCCTACTAGTGAATGTAATGTAACACACACCCATACAATGCGCACCACCCCGTGATGTTTTTCTCACTCCTACTAGTGAATGTAATGTAACACACACCCATACAATGCACACCACCCCGTGATGTTTTTCTCACTCGTACTAGTGAATGTAATGTAACACACACCCATACAGTGCGCACCACCCCGTGATGTTTTTCTCATTCCTACTAGTGAATGTAATGTAACACACACCCATACAATGCGCACCACCCCGTGATGTTTTTCTCACTCCTACTAGTGAATGTAATGTAACACACACGCATACAATGCGCACCACCCCGTGATGTTTTTCTCACTCCTACTAGTGAATGTAATGTAACACACACCCATACAATGCGCACCACCCCGTGATGTTTTTCTCACTCCTACTAGTGAATGTAATGTAACACACACCCATACAATGCGCACCACCCCGTGATGTTTTTCTCACTCCTACTAATGAATGTAATGTAACACACACCCATACAATGCGCACCACCCCGTGATGTTTTTCGCACTCCTACTAATGAATCTAATGTAACACACACCCATACAATGCGCACCACCCCGTGTTGATTTTCTCATTCCTACTAGTGAATGTAATGTAACACACACCCATACAATGCGCACCACCCCGTGATGTTTTTCTCACTCCTACTAGTGAATGTAATGTAACACACACCCATACAATGCACACCACCCCGTGATTTTTTTCTCACTCCTACTAGTGAATGTAATGTAACACACACCCATACAATGCGCACCACCCCGCGATGTTTTTCAGAAACCTATCCTACATTGCCACTGCATGTTCCCTGACCTCCCCATGCTGACCACCCCGCGGAGCTTTTCTCCATCCTACATTGCCACTCACTGCCTATCCTAATTCAGACCCTCCGATTCACACCACCCCGTGATGTTTTTCTCACTCCTACTAGTGAATGTAATGTAACACACACCCATACAATGCGCACCACCCCGTGATGTTTTTCTCACTCCTACTAGTGAATGTAATGTAACACACACCCATACAATGCGCACCACCCCGTGATGTTTTTCTCACTCCTACTAGTGAATGTAATGTAACACACACCCATACAATGCGCACCACCCCGTGATGTTTTTCTCACTCCTACTAGTGAATGTAAGGTAACACACACCCATACAATGCGCACCACCCCGTGATGTTTTTCTCACTCCTACTAGTGAATGTAATGTAACACACACCCATACAATGCGCACCATCCCGTGATGTTTTCTCACTCCTACTAGTGAATGTAATGTAACACACACGCATACAATGCGCACCACCACGTGATGTTTTTCTCACTTCTACTAGTGAATGTAATGTAACACACACCCATACAATGCGCACCACCCCGTGAGGTTTTTCTCACTCATACTAGTGAATGTAATGTAACACACACCCATACAATGCGCACCACCCCGTGATATTTTTCAGAAACCTATCCTACATTGCCACTGCATGTTCCCTTACCTCCCCATGCTGACCACCCCGCAGTGCTTTTCTCCATCCTACATTGCCACTCACTGCCTATCCTTATTCAGACCCTCTGATTCACACCACCCCGTGATGTTTTTCTCACTCCTACTAGTGAATGTAATGTAACACACACCCATACAATGCGCACCACCCCGTGATATTTTTCAGAAACCTATCCTACATTGCCACTGCATGTTCCCTTACCTCCCCATGCTGACCACCCCGCAGTGCTTTTCTCCATCCTACATTGCCACTCACTGCCTATCCTTATTCAGACCCTCTGATTCACACCACCCCGTGATGTTTTTCTCACTCCTACTAGTGAATGTAATGTAACACACACCCATACAATGCGCACCACCCCGTGATGTTTTTCTCACTCCTACTAGTGAATGTAATGTAACACACACCCATACAATGCGCACCATCCCGTGATGTTTTTCTCACTCCTACTAGTGAATGTAATGTAACACACACCCATACAATGCGCACCACCCCGTGATGTTTTTCTCACTCCTACTAGTGAATGTAATGTAACACACACCCATACAATGCGCACCACCCCGTGATGTTTTTCTCACTCGTACTAGTGAATGTAATGTAACACACACCCATACAATGCGCACCACCCCGTGATGTTTTTCTCACTCCTACTAGTGAATGTAATGTAACACACACCCATACAATGCGCACCACCCCGTGATGTTTTTCTCACTCCTACTAGTGAATGTAATGTAACACACACGCATACAATGCGCACCACCCCGTGATGTTTTTCTCACTCCTACTAGTGAATGTAATGTAACACACACCCATACAATGCGCACCACCCCGTGATGTTTTTCTCACTCCTACTAGTGAATGTAATGTAACACACACCCATACAATGCGCACCACCCCGTGATGTTTTTCTCACTCCTACTAATGAATGTAATGTAACACACACCCATACAATGCGCACCACCCCGTGATGTTTTTCGCACTCCTACTAATGAATCTAATGTAACACACACCCATACAATGCGCACCACCCCGTGTTGATTTTCTCACTCCTACTATTGAATGTAATGTAACACACACCCATACAATGCGCACCACCCCGTGATGTTTTTCTCACTCCTACTAGTGAATGTAATGTAACACACACCCATACAATTCGCACCACCCCGTGATGTTTTTCAGAAACCTATCCTACATTGCCACTGCATGTTCCCTTACCTCCCCATGCTGACCACCCCGCAGTGCTTTTCTCCATCCTACATTGCCACTCACTGCCTATCCTTATACAGACCCTCTGATTCACAGCACCCCGTGATTTTTTCTCACTCCTACTAGTGAATGTAATGTAACACACACCCATACAATGCGCACCACCCCGTGATGTTTTTCTCACTCCTCCTAGGGAATGTAATGTAACACACACCCATACAATGCGCACCACCCCGTGATGTTTTTCTCACTCCTACTAGTGAATGTAATGTAACACACACCCATACAATGCGCACCACCCCGTGATGTTTTTCTCACTCCTACTAGTGAATGTAATGTAACACACACCCATACAATGCGCACCACCCCGTGATGTTTTCTCACACCTACTAGTGAATGTAATGTAACACACACGCATACAATGCGCACCACCACGTGATGTTTTTCTCACTTCTACTAGTGAATGTAATGTAACACACACCCATACAATGCGCACCACCCCGTGAGGTTTTTCTCACTCATACTAGTGAATGTAATGTAACACACACCCATACAATGCGCACCACCCCGTGATATTTTTCAGAAACCTATCCTACATTGCCACTGCATGTTCCCTTATCCTCCCCATGCTGACCACCCCGCAGTGCTTTTCTCCATCCTACATTGCCACTCACTGCCTATCCTTATTCAGACCCTCTGATTCACACCACCCCGTGATGTTTTTCTCACTCCTACTAGTGAATGTAATGTAACACACACCCATACAATGCGCACCACCCCGTGATATTTTTCAGAAACCTATCCTACATTGCCACTGCATGTTCCCTTACCTCCCCATGCTGACCACCCCGCAGTGCTTTTCTCCATCCTACATTGCCACTCACTGCCTATCCTTATTCAGACCCTCTGATTCACACCACCCCGTGATGTTTTTCTCACTCCTACTAGTGAATGTAATGTAACACACACCCATACAATGCGCACCACCCCGTGATGTTTTTCTCACTCCTACTAGTGAATGTAATGTAACACACACCCATACAATGCGCACCATCCCGTGATGTTTTTCTCACTCCTACTAGTGAATGTAATGTAACACACACCCATACAATGCGCACCACCCCGTGATGTTTTTCTCACTCCTACTAGTGAATGTAATGTGACACAAACCCATACAATGCGCACCACCCCGTGATGTTTTTCTCACTCGTACTAGTGAATGTAATGTAACACACACCCATACAATGCGCACCACCCCGTGATGTTTTTCTCACTCCTACTAGTGAATGTAATGTAACACACACCCATACAATGCGCACCACCCCGTGATGTTTTTCTCACTCCTACTAGTGAATGTAATGTAACACACACGCATACAATGCGCATCACCACGTGATGTTTTTCTCACTTCTAATAGTGAATGTAATGTAACACACACCCATACAATGCGCACCACCCCGTGAGGTTTTTCTCACTCATACTAGTGAATGTAATGTAACACACACCCATACAATGCGCACCACCCCGTGATATTTTTCAGAAACCTATCCTACATTGACACTGCATGTTCCCTTACCTCCCCATGCTGACCACCCCGCAGTGCTTTTCTCCATCCTACATTGCCACTCACTGCCTATCCTTATTCAGACCCTCTGATTCACACCACCCCGTGATGTTTTTCTCACTCCTACTAGTGAATGTAATGTAACACACACCCATACAATGCGCACCACCCCGTGATATTTTTCAGAAACCTATCCTACATTGCCACTGCATGTTCCCTTACCTCCCCATGCTGACCACCCCGCAGTGCTTTTCTCCATCCTACATTGCCACGCACTGCCTATCCTTATTCAGACCCTCTGATTCACACCACCCTGTGATGTTTCTCTCACTCCTACTAGTGAATGTAATGTAACACACACCAATACAATGCGCACCACCCCGTGATGTTTTTCTCACTCCTACTAGTGAATGTAATGTAACACACACCCATACAATGCGCACCATCCCGTGATGTTTTTCTCACTCCTACTAGTGAATGTAATGTAACACACACCCATACAATGCGCACCACCCCGTGATGTTTTTCTCACTCCTACTAGTGAATGTAATGTAACACACACCCATACAATGCGCACCACCCCGTGATGTTTTTCTCACTCGTACTAGTGAATGTAATGTAACACACACCCATACAATGTGCACCACCCCGTGATGTTTTTCTCACTCCTACTAGTGAATGTAATGTAACACACACCCATACAATGCGCACCACCCCGTGATGTTTTTCTCACTCCTACTAGTGAATGTAATGTAACACACACGCATACAATGCGCACCACCCCGTGATGTTTTTCTCACTCCTACTAGTGAATGTAATGTAACACACACCCATACAATGCGCACCACCCCGTGATGTTTTTCTCACTCCTACTAGTGAATGTAATGTAACACACACCCATACAATGCGCACCACCCCGTGATGTTTTTCTCACTCCTACTAGTGAATGTAATGTAACACACACCCATACAATGCGCACCACCCCGTGATGTTTTTCGCACTCCTACTAATGAATCTAATGTAACACACACCCATACAATGCGCACCACCCCGTGTTGATTTTCTCACTCCTACTATTGAATGTAATGTAACACACACCCATACAATGCGCACCACCCCGTGATGTTTTTCTCACTCCTACTAGTGAATGTAATGTAACACACACCCATACAATGCGCACCACCCCGTGATGGTTTTCTCACTCCTATTAGTGAAGGTAATGTAACACACACCCATACAATGCGCACCACCCCGTGATGTTTTTCTCACTCCTACTAGTGAATGTAATGTAACACACACCCATACAATGCGCACCACCCCGTGATGTATTTCTCACTGCTACTAGTGAATGTAATGTAACACACACCCATACAATGCGCACCACCCCGTGATGTTTTTCTCACTCCTACTAGTGAATGTAATGTAACACACACCCATACAATGCGCACCACCCTGTGATGTTTTTCTCCCTCCTAGTAGTGAATGTAATGTAACACACACACATACAATGCGCACCACCCCGTGATGTTTTTCTCACTCCTAGTAGTGAATGTAATGTAACACACACCCCTACAATGCGCACCACCCCGTGATGTTTTTCTCACTCCTAGTAGTGAATGTAATGTAACACACACCCATACAATGCGCACCACCCCGTGATGTTTTTCTCACTCCTACTAGTGAATGTAATGTAACACACACCCATACAATGCGCACCACCCAGTGATGTTTTTCTCACTCCTACTAGTGAATGTAATGTAACACACACCCATACAATGCGCACCACCCCGTGATGTTTTTCTCACTCCTACTAGTGAATGTAATGTAACACACACCCATACAATGCGCACCACCCCGTGATTTTTTTCTCACTCCTACTAGTGAATGTAATGTAACACACACCCATACAATGCGCACCACCCCGCGATGTTTTTCAGAAACCTATCCTACATTGCCACTGCATGTTCCTTGACCTCCCCATGCTGACCACCCCGCGGTGCTTTTCTCCATCCTACATTGCCACTCACTGCCTATCCTAATTCAGACCCTCTGATTCACACCACCCCGTGATGTTTTTCTCACTCCTACTAGTGAATGTAATGTAACACACACCCATACAATGCGCACCACCCCGTGATGTTTTTCTCACTCCTACTAGTGAATGTAATGTAACACACACCCATACAATGCGCACCACCCCGTGATGTTTTTCTCACTCCTACTAGTGAATGTAATGTAACACACACCCATACAATGCGCACCACCCCGTGATGTTTTTCTCACTCCTACTAGTGAATGTAATGTAACACACACCCATACAATGCGCACGACCCCGTGATGTTTTTCTCACTCCTAATAGTGAATGTAATGTAACACACACCCATACAATGCGCACCACCCTGGGATGTTTTTCTCACTGCTACTAGTGAATGTAATGTAACACACACCCATACAATGCGCACCACCCCGTGATGTTTTTCTCACTCCTACTAGTGAATGTAATGTAACACACACCCATACAGTGCACACCACCCCGTGATGTTTTTCTCACTCCTACTAGTGAATGTAATATAACACACACCCAAACAATGCGCACCACACCGTGAAGTTTTTCTCACTCCTACTAGTGAATGTAATGTAACACACACCCATACAATGCGCACCACCCCGTGATGTTTTTCTCACTCATACTAGTGAATGTAATGTAACACACACCCATACAATGCGCACCACACCGTGATGTTTTTCAGAAACCTATCCTACATTTCCATAGCATGTTCCCTGATCTCCCCATGCTGACCAACCCGCAGTGCTTTTCTCCATCCTACATTGCCACTCACTGCCTATCCTTATTCAGACGCTACGATTCACACCACCTCGTGATGTTTTTCTTACTCCTACTAGTGAATGTAATGTAACACACACCCATACAATGCGCACCACCCCGTGATGTTTTTCTCACTCCTACTAGTGAATGTAATGTAACACACACCCATACAATGCGCACCACCCCGTGATGTTTTTCTCACTCCTGCTAGTGAATGTAATGTAACACACACCCATACAATGCGCACCACCCCGTGATGGTTTTCTCACTCCTACTAGTGAATGTAATGTAACACACACCCATACAATGCGCACCACCCCGTGGTGGTTTTCTCACTCCTACTAGTGAATGTAATGTAACACACACCCATACAATGCGCACCACCCCGTGATGTTTTTCTCACTCCTACTAGTGAATGTAATGTAACACACACCCATACAATGCGCACCACCCCGTGATGTTTTTCTCACTCCTTGTAGTGAATGTAATGTAACACACACCCATACAATGCGCACCACCCCGTGATGTTTTTCTCACTCCTACTAGTGAATGTAATGTAACACACACAACCATACAATGCGCACCACCCCGTCATGTTTTTCTCACTCCTACTAGTGAATGTAATGTAACACACACCCATACAATGCGCACCACCCCGTGATGTTTTTCTCACTCCTACTAGTGAATGTAATGTAACACACACCCATACAATGCGCACCACCCCGTGATGTTTTTCTCACTCCTACTAGTGAATGTAATGTAACACACACCCATACAATGCGCACCACCCCGTGATTTTTTTCTCACTCCTACTAGTCAATGTAATGTAACACACACCCATACAATGCGCACCACCCCGCGATGTTTTTCAGAAACCTATCCTACATTGCCACTGCATGTTCCCTGACCTCCCCATGCTGACCACCCTGCGGTGCTTTTCTCCATCCTACATTGCCACTCACTGCCTATCCTAACTCAGACCCTCCGATTCACACCACCCCGTGATGTTTTTCTCACTCCTACTAGTGAATGTAATGTAACACACACCCATACAATGCGCACCACCCCGTGATGTTTTTCTCACTCCTACTAGTGAATGTAATGTAACACACACCCATACAATGCGCACCACCCCGTGATGTTTTTCTCACTCCTACTAGTGAATGTAATGTAACACACACCCATACAATGCGCACCACCCCGTGATGTTTTTCTCACTCCTAGTAGTGAATGTAATGTAACACACACCCATACAATGCGCACCACCCCGTGATGTTTTTCTCACTCCTACTAGTGAATGTAATGTAACACACACCCATACAATGCGCACCACCCCGTGATGTTTTTCTCACTGCTACTAGTGAATGTAATGTAACACACACCCATACAATGCGCACCACCCCGTGATGTTTTTCTCACTCCTACTAGTGAATGTAATGTAACACACACCCATACAATGCACACCACCCCGTGATGTTTTTCTCACTCCTACTAGTGAATGTAATATAACACACACCCGAACAATGCGCACCACTCCGTGATGTTTTTCTCACTCCTACTAGTGAATGTAATGTAACACACACCCATACAATGCGCACCACCCCTTGATGTTTTTCTCACTCATACTAGTGAATGTAATGTAACACACACCCATACAATGCGCACTACCCCGTGATATTTTTCAGAAACCTGTCCTACATTGCCACTGCATGTTCCCTGACCTCCCCATGCTGACCACCCCGCAGTGCTTTTCTCCATCCTACATTGCCACTCACTGCCTATCCTAATTCAGACCCTCCGATTCACACCACCCCGTGATGTTTTTCTCACTCCTACTAGTGAATGTAATGTAACAGACACCCATACAATGCGCACCACCCCGTGATGTTTTTCTCACTCCTATTAGTGAATGTAATGTAACACACACCCATACAATGCGCACCACCCCGTGATGTTTTTCTCACTGCTACTAGTGAATGTAATGTAACACACACCCATACAATGCGCACCACCCCGTGTTGATTTTCTCACTCCTACTAGTGAATGTAATGTAACACACACCCATACAATGCGCACCACCCCGTGATGTTTTTCTCACTCCTACTAGTGAATGTAATGTAACACACACCCATACAATGCGCACCACCCCGTGATGTTTTTCTCACTCCTACTAGTGAATGTAATGTAACACACACCCATACAATGCGCACCACCCCGTGATGTTTTTCTCACTCCTACTAGTGAATGTAATGTAACACACACCCATACAATGCGCACCACCCCGTGATGTTTTTCTCACTCCTGCTAGTGAATGTAATGTAACACACACCCATACAATGCGCACCACCCCGTGATGTTTTTCTCACTCCTACTAGTGAATGTAATGTAACACACACCCATACAATGCGCACCACCCCGTGATGTTTTTCTCATTCCTACTAGTGAATCTAATGTAACACACACCCATACAATGCGCACCACCCCGCGATGTTTTTCAGAAACCTATCCTACATTGCCACTGCATATTCCCTGAATTCCCCATGCTGACCACCCCGCGGTGCATTTCTCCATCTTACATTGCCACTCACTGCCTATCCTAATTCAGACCCTCCGATTCACACCACCCCGTGATGTTTTTCTCACTCCTACTAGTGAATGTAATGTAACACACACCCATACAATGCGCACCACCCCGTGATGTTTATCTCACTCCTAGTAGTGAATGTAATGTAACACACACCCATACAATGCGCACCACCCCGTGATGTTTTTCTCACTCCTAGTAGTGAATGTAATGTAACACACACAACCATACAATGCGCACCACCCCGTGATGTTTTTCTCATTCCTACGAGTGAATGTAATGTAACACAAACCCATACAATGCGCACCACCCCTTTATGTTTTTCTCACTCCTACTAGTGAATGTAATGTAACACACACCCATACAATGCGCACCACACCGTGATGTTTTTCTCACTCCTACTATTGAATGTAATGTAACACACACCCATACAATGCGCACCACCCCGTGATGTTTTTCTCACTCCTACTAGTGAATGTAATGTAACACACACCCATACAATGCGCACCACCCCGTGATTTTTTTCTCACTCCTACTAGTGAATGTAATGTAACACACACCCATACAATGCGCACCACCCCGCGATGTTTTTCAGAAAACTATCCTACATTGCCACTGCATGTTCCCTGACCTCCCCATGCTGACCACCCCGCGGTGCTTTTCTCCATCCTACATTACCACTCACTGCCTATCCTAATTCAGACCCTCCGATTCACAAAACCCCGTGATGTTTTTCTCACTCCTACTAGTGAATGTAATGTAACACACACCCATACAATGCGCACCACCCCGTGATGTTTTTCTCACTCCTACTAGTGAATGTAATGTAACACACACCCATACAATGCGCACCACCCCGTGATGTTTTTCTCACTCCTACTAGTGTATGTAATGTAACACACACCCATACAATGCGCACCACCCCGTGATGTTTTTCTCACTCCTACTAGTGAATGTAATGTAACACACACCCATACAATGCGCACCACCCCGTGATGTTTTTCTCACTCCTACTAGTGAATGTAATGTAACACACACCCATACAATGCGCACCACCCCGTGATGTTATTCTCACTCCTACTAGTGAATGTAATGTAACACACACCCATACAATGCGCACCACCCCGTGATGTTTTTCTCACTCCTTGTAGTGAATGTAATGTAACACACACCCATACAATGCGCACCAACCCGTGATGTTTTTCTCACTCCTACTAGTGAATGTAATGTAACACACACAACCATACAATGCGCACCACCCCGTCATGTTTTTCTCACTCCTACTAGTGAATGTAATGTAACACACACCCATACAATGCGCACCACCCCGTGATGTTTTTCTCACTCCTACTAGTGAATGTAATGTAACACACACCCATACAATGCGCACCACCCCGTGATGTTTTTCTCACTCCTACTAGTGAATGTAATGTAACACACACCCATACAATGCGCACCACCCCGTGATTTTTTTCTCACTCCTACTAGTGAATGTAATGTAACACACACCCATACAATGCGCACCACCCCGCGATGTTTTTCAGAAACCTATCCTACATTGCCACTGCATGTTCCCTGACCTCCCCATGCTGACCACCCTGCGGTGCTTTTCTCCATCCTACATTGCCACTCACTGCCTATCCTAACTCAGACCCTCCGATTCACACCACCCCGTGATGTTTTTCTCACTCCTACTAGTGAATGTAATGTAACACACACCCATACAATGCGCACCACCCCGTGATGTTTTTCTCACTCCTACTAGTGAATGTAATGTAACACACACCCATACAATGCGCACCACCCCGTGATGTTTTTCTCACTCCTACTAGTGAATGTAATGTAACACACACCCATACAATGCGCACCACCCCGTGATGTTTTTCTCACTCCTAGTAGTGAATGTAATGTAACACACACCCATACAATGCGCACCACCCCGTGATGTTTTTCTCACTCCTACTAGTGAATGTAATGTAACACACACCCATACAATGCGCACCACCCCGTGATGTTTTTCTCACTGCTACTAGTGAATGTAATGTAACACACACCCATACAATGCGCACCACCCCGTGATGTTTTTCTCACTCCTACTAGTGAATGTAATGTAACACACACCCATACAATGCACACCACCCCGTGATGTTTTTCTCACTCCTACTAGTGAATGTAATATAACACACACCCGAACAATGCGCACCACTCCGTGATGTTTTTCTCACTCCTACTAGTGAATGTAATGTAACACACACCCATACAATGCGCACCACCCCTTGATGTTTTTCTCACTCATACTAGTGAATGTAATGTAACACACACCCATACAATGCGCACTACCCCGTGATATTTTTCAGAAACCGGTCCTACATTGCCACTGCATGTTCCCTGACCTCCCCATGCTGACCACCCCGCAGTGCTTTTCTCCATCCTACATTGCCACTCACTGCCTATCCTAATTCAGACCCTCCGATTCACACCACCCCGTGATGTTTTTCTCACTCCTACTAGTGAATGTAATGTAACAGACACCCATACAATGCGCACCACCCCGTGATGTTTTTCTCACTCCTATTAGTGAATGTAATGTAACACACACCCATACAATGCGCACCACCCCGTGATGTTTTTCTCACTCCTACTAGTGAATGTAATGTAACACACACCCATACAATGCGCACCACCCCGTGTTGATTTTCTCACTCCTACTAGTGAATGTAATGTAACACACACCCATACAATGCGCACCACCCCGTGATGTTTTTCTCACTCCTACTAGTGAATGTAATGTAACACACACCCATACAATGCGCACCACCCCGTGATGTTTTTCTCACTCCTACTAGTGAATGTAATGTAACACACACCCATACAATGCGCACCACCCCGTGATGTTTTTCTCACTCCTACTAGTGAATGTAATGTAACACACACCCATACAATGCGCACCACCCCGTGATGTTTTTCTCACTCCTGCTAGTGAATGTAATGTAACACACACCCATACAATGCGCACCACCCCGCGATGTTTTTCAGAAACCTATCCTACATTGCCACTGCATATTCCCTGAATTCCCCATGCTGACCACCCCGCGGTGCATTTCTCCATCTTACATTGCCACTCACTGCCTATCCTAATTCAGACCCTCCGATTCACACCACCCCGTGATGTTTTTCTCACTCCTACTAGTGAATGTAATGTAACACACACCCATACAATGCGCACCACCCCGTGATGTTTATCTCACTCCTAGTAGTGAATGTAATGTAACACACACCCATACAATGCGCACCACCCCGTGATGTTTTTCTCACTCCTAGTAGTGAATGTAATGTAACACACACAACCATACAATGCGCACCACCCCGTGATGTTTTTCTCATTCCTACGAGTGAATGTAATGTAACACAAACCCATACAATGCGCACCACCCCTTTATGTTTTTCTCACTCCTACTAGTGAATGTAATGTAACACACACCCATACAATGCGCACCACACCGTGATGTTTTTCTCACTCCTACTATTGAATGTAATGTAACACACACCCATACAATGCGCACCACCCCGTGATGTTTTTCTCACTCCTACTAGTGAATGTAATGTAACACACACCCATACAATGCGCACCACCCCGTGATTTTTTTCTCACTCCTACTAGTGAATGTAATGTAACACACACCCATACAATGCGCACCACCCCGCGATGTTTTTCAGAAAACTATCCTACATTGCCACTGCATGTTCCCTGACCTCCCCATGCTGACCACCCCGCGGTGCTTTTCTCCATCCTACATTACCACTCACTGCCTATCCTAATTCAGACCCTCCGATTCACAAAACCCCGTGATGTTTTTCTCACTCCTATTAGTGAATGTAATGTAACACACACCCATACAATGCGCACCACCCCGTGATGTTTTTCTCACTCCTACTAGTGAATGTAATGTAACACACACCCATACAATGCGCACCACCCCGTGATGTTTTTCTCACTCCTACTAGTGTATGTAATGTAACACACACCCATACAATGCGCACCACCCCGTGATGTTTTTCTCACTCCTACTAGTGAATGTAATGTAACACACACCCATACAATGCGCACCACCCCGTGATGTTTTTCTCACTCCTACTAGTGAATGTAATGTAACACACACCCATACAATGCGCACCACCCCGTGATGTTATTCTCACTCCTACTAGTGAATGTAATGTAACACACACCCATACAATGCGCACCACCCCGTGATGTTTTTCTCACTCCTACTAGTGAATGTAATGTAACACACACCCATACAATGCGCACCACCCCGTGATGTTTTTCTCACTCCTACTAGTGAATGTAATATAACACACATCCGAACAATGCGCACCACCCCGTGATGTTTTTCTCACTCCTACTAGTGAATGTAATGTAACACACACCCATACAATGCGCACCACCCCGTGATGTTTTTCTCACTCCTACTAGTGAATGTAATGTAACACACACCCATACAATGCGCACCACCCCGTTATATTTTTCAGAAACCTATCCTACATTGCCACTGCATGTTCCCTTACCTCCCCATGCTGACCACCCCGCAGTGCTTTTCTCCATCCTACATTGCCACTCACTGCCTATCCTTATTCAGACCCTCTGATTCACACCACCCCGTGATGTTTTTCTCACTCCTACTAGTGAATGTAATGTAACACACACCCATACAATGCGCAACACCCCGTGATGTTTCTCTCACTCCAACTAGTGAATGTAATGTAACACACACCCATACAATGCGCACCACCCCGTGATGTTTTTCTCACTCCTACTAGTGAATGTAATGTAACATACACCCATACAATGCGCACCACCCCGTGATGTTTTTCTCACTCCTATTAGTGAATGTAATGTAACACACACCCATACAATGCGCACCACCCCGTGATGTTTTTCTCACTGCTACTAGTGAATGTAATGTAACACACACCCATACAATGCGCACCACCCCGTGATGTTTTTCTCACTCATACTAGTGAATGTAATGTAACACACACCCATACAATGCGCACCACCCCGTGATGTTTTTCAGAAACCTATCCTACATTTCCACAGCATGTTCCCTGACCTCCCCATGCTGACCAACCCGCAGTGCTTTTCTCCATCCTACATTGCCACTCACTGCCTATCCTTATTCAGACCCTCCGATTCACACCACCTCGTGATGTTTTTCTCACTCCTACTAGTGAATGTAATGTAACACACACCCATACAATGCGCACCACCCCGTGATGTTTTTCTCACTCCTACTAGTGAATGTAATGTAACACACACCCATACAATGCGCACCACCCCGTGATGGTTTTCTCACTCCTATTAGTGAATGTAATGTAACAAACACCCATACAATGCGCACCACCCCGTGATGTTTTTCTCACTCCTACTAGTGAATGTAATGTAACACACACCCATACAATGCGCACCACCCCGTGATGTTTTTCTCACTCCTAGTAGTGAATGTAATGTAACACACACCCATACAATGCGCACCACCCCGTGATGTTTTTCTCACTCCAGGTAGTGAATGTAATGTAACACACACAACCATACAATGCGCACCACCCCGTGATGTTTTTCTCACTCCTACTAGTGAATGTAATGTAACACACACCCATACAATGCGCACCACCCCGTGATGTTTTTCTCACTCTTACTAGTGAATGTAATGTAACACACACCCATACAATGCGCACCACACCGTGATGTTTTTCTCACTCATACTAGTGAATGTAATGTAACACACACCCATACAATGCGCACCACCCCGTGATGTTTTTCTCACTCCTACTAGTGAATGTAATGTAACACACACCGATAAAATGCGCACCACCCCGTGATTTTTTTCTCACTCCTACTAGTGAATGTAATGTAACACACACCCATACAATGCGCACCACCCCGCGATGTTTTTCAGAAACCTATCCTACATTGCCACTGCATGTTCCCTGACCTCCCCATGCTGACCACCCCGCGGTGCTTTTCTCCATCCTACATTGCCACTCACTGCCTATCCTAATTCAGACCCTCCGATTCACACCACCCCGTGATTTTTTTCTCACTCCTACTAGTGAATGTAATGTAACACACACCCATACAATGCGCACCACCCCGTGATGTTTTTCTCACTCCTAATAGTGAATGTAATGTAACACACACCCATACAATGCGCACCACCCCGTGATGTTTTTCTCACTCCTACTAGTGAATGTAATGTAACACACACCCATAAAATGCGCACCACCCGGTGATGTTTTTCTCACTCCTACTAGTGAATGTAATGTAACACACACCCATACAATGCGCACCACCCCGTGATGTTTTTCTCACTCCTACTAGTGAATGTAATGTAACACACACCCATACAATGCGCACCACCCCGTGATGTTTTTCTCACTCCTACTAGTGAATGTAATGTAACACACACCCATACAATGCGAACCACCCCGTGATGTTTTTCTCACTCCTACTAGTGAATGTAATGTAACACACACCCATACAATGCGCACCACACCGTGATGTT
This sequence comes from Cavia porcellus, assembly GCF_034190915.1. Taxonomy (NCBI): domain Eukaryota; kingdom Metazoa; phylum Chordata; class Mammalia; order Rodentia; family Caviidae; genus Cavia; species Cavia porcellus. The sequence continues at coordinate 78,805 of NW_026947774.1, read as the reverse complement.
TTTCTCACTCCTACTAGTGAATGTAATGTAACACACACCCATACAATGCGCACCAGCCCGTGATGTTTTTCTCACTCCTACTAGTGAATGTAATGTAACACACACCCATACAATGCGCACCACCCCGTGATTTTTTTCTCACTCCTACTAGTCAATGTAATGTAACACACACCCATACAATGCGCACCACCCCGCGATGTTTTTCAGAAACCTATCTTACATTGCCACTGCATGTTCCCTGACCTCCCCATGCTGACCACCCCGCGGTGCTTTTCTCCATCCTACATTGCCACTCACTGCCTATCCTAATTCAGACCCTCCGATTCACACCACCCCGTGATGTTTTTCTCACTCCTACTAGTGAATGTAATGTAACACACACCCATACAATGCGCACCACCCCGTGATGTTTTTCTCACTCCTACTAGTGAATGTAATGTAACACACACCCATACAATGCGCACCACCCCGTGATGTTTTTCTCACTCCTACTAGTGAATGTAATGTAACACACACCCATACAATGCGCACCACACCGTGATGTTTTTCTCACTCCTACTAGTGAATGTAATGTAACACACACCCATACAATGCGCACCACCCCGTGATGTTTTTCTCACTCCTACTAGTGAATGTAATGTAACACACACCCATACAATGCGCACCACCCCGTGATTTTTTTCTCACTCCTACTAGTGAATGTAATGTAACACACACCCATACAATGCGCACCACCCCGCGATGTTCTTCAGAAACCTATCCTACATTGCCACTGCATGTTCCCTGACCTCCCCATGCTGACCACCCCGCGGTGCTTTTCTCCATCCTACATTGCCACTCACTGCCTATCCTAATTCAGACCCTCCGATTCACACCACCCCGTGATGTTTTTCTCACTCCTACTAGTGAATGTAATGTAACACACACCCATACAATGCGCACCACCCCGTGATGTTTTTCTCACTCCTAATAGTGAATGTAATGTAACACACACCCATACAATGCGCACCACCCCGTGATGTTTTTCTCACTCCTACTAGTGAATGTAATGTAACACACACCCATACAATGCGCACCACACCGTGATGTTTTTCTCACTCCTACTAGTGAATGTAATGTAACACACACCCATACAATGCGCACCACCCCGTGATGTTTTTCTCACTCCTACTAGTGAATGTAATGTAACACACACCCATACAATGCGCACCACCCCGTGATGTTTTTCTCACTCCTACTAGTGAATGTAATGTAACACACACCCATACAATGCGCACCACCCCGTGATGTTTTTCTCACTCCTACTAGTGAATGTAATGTAACACACACCCATACAATGCACACCACCCCGTGATGTTTTTCTCACTCCTACTAGTGAATGTAATATAACACACACCCGAACAATGCGCACCACCCCGTGATGTTTTTCTCACTCCTACTAGTGAATGTAATGTAACACACACCCATACAATGCGCACCACCCCGTGATGTTTTTCAGAAACCTATCCTACATTTCCACAGCATGTTCCCTGACCTCCCCATGCTGACCAACCCGCAGTGCTTTTCTCCATCCTACATTGCCACTCACTGCCTATCCTTATTCAGACCCTCCAATTCACACCACCTCGTGATGTTTTTCTCACTCCTACTAGTGAATGTAATGTAACACACACCCATACAATGCGCAACACCCCGTGATGTTTTTCTCACTCCTACTAGTGAATGTAATGTAACACACACCCATACAATGCGCACCACCCCGTGATGTTTTTCTCACTCCTATTAGTGAATGTAATGTAACACACACCCATACAATGCGCACCACCACGTGATGTTTTTCTCACTGCTACTAGTGAATGTAATGTAACACACACCCATACAATGCGCACCACCCCGTGATGTTTTTCTCACTCCTACTAGTGAATGTAATGTAACACACACCCATACAATGCGCACCACCCCGTGATGTTTTTCTCACTCCTACTAGTGAATGTAATGTAACACACACGCATACAATGCGCACCACCCCGTGATGTTTTTCTCACTCCTACTAGTGAATGTAATGTAACACACACCCATACAATGCGCACCACCCCGTGATGTTTTTCTCACTCCTACTAGTGAATGTAATGTAACACACACCCATACAATGCGCACCACCCCGTGATGTTTTTCTCACTTCTACTAGTGAATGTAATGTAACACACACCCATACAATGCGAACCACCCCGTGATGTTTTTCTCACTCCTACTAGTGAATGTAATGTAACACACACCCATACAATGCGCACCACCCCGTGATGTTTTTCAGAAACCTATCCTACATTTCCACAGCATGTTCCCTGTCCTCCCCATGCTGACCAACCCGCAGTGCTTTTCTCCATCCTACATTGCCACTCACTGCCTATCCTTATTCAGACCCTCCAATTCACACCACCTCGTGATGTTTTTCTCACTCCTACTAGTGAATGTAATGTAACACACACCCATACAATGCGCAACACCCCGTGATGTTTTTCTCACTCCTACTAGTGAATGTAATGTAACACACACCCATACAATGCGCACCACCCCGTGATGGTTTTCTCACTCCTACTAGTGAATGTAATGTAACACACACCCATACAATGCGCACCACCCCGTGATGTTTTTCTCACTCCTACTAGTGAATGTAATGTAACACACACCCATACAATGCGCACCACCCCGTGATGTTTTTCTCACTCCTACTAGTGAATGTAATGTAACACACACCCATACAATGCACACCACCCCGTGATGTTTTTCTCACTCCTACTAGTGAATGTAATATAACACACACCCGAACAATGCGCACCACCCCGTGATGTTTTTCTCACTCCTACTAGTGAATGTAATGTAACACACACCCATACAATGCGCACCACCCCGTGATGTTTTTCAGAAACCTATCCTACATTTCCACAGCATGTTCCCTGACCTCCCCATGCTGACCAACCCGCAGTGCTTTTCTCCATCCTACATTGCCACTCACTGCCTATCCTTATTCAGACCCTCCAATTCACACCACCTCGTGATGTTTTTCTCACTCCTACTAGTGAATGTAATGTAACACACACCCATACAATGCGCACCACCCCGTGATGTTTTTCTCACTCCTACTAGTGAATGTAATGTAACACACACCCATACAATGCGCACCACCCCGTGATGTTTTTCTCACTCCTATTAGTGAATGTAATGTAACACACACCCATACAATGCGCACCACCACGTGATGTTTTTCTCACTGCTACTAGTGAATGTAATGTAACACACACCCATACAATGCGCACCACCCCGTGATGTTTTTCTCACTCCTACTAGTGAATGTAATGTAACACACACCCATACAATGCGCACCACCCCGTGATGTTTTTCTCACTCCTACTAGTGAATGTAATGTAACACACACGCATACAATGCGCACCACCCCGTGATGTTTTTCTCACTCCTACTAGTGAATGTAATGTAACACACACCCATACAATGCGCACCACCCCGTGATGTTTTTCTCACTCCTACTAGTGAATGTAATGTAACACACACCCATACAATGCGCACCACCCCGTGATGTTTTTCTCACTTCTACTAGTGAATGTAATGTAACACACACCCATACAATGCGCACCACCCCGTGATGTTTTTCTCACTCCTACTAGTGAATGTAATGTAACACACACCCATACAATGCGCACCACCCCGTGATGTTTTTCAGAAACCTATCCTACATTTCCACAGCATGTTCCCTGTCCTCCCCATGCTGACCAACCCGCAGTGCTTTTCTCCATCCTACATTGCCACTCACTGCCTATCCTTATTCAGACCCTCCAATTCACACCACCTCGTGATGTTTTTCTCACTCCTACTAGTGAATGTAATGTAACACACACCCATACAATGCACAACACCCCGTGATGTTTTTCTCACTCCTACTAGTGAATGTAATGTAACACACACCCATACAATGCGCACCACCCCGTGATGGTTTTCTCACTCCTATTAGTGAATGTAATGTAACAAACACCCATACAATGCGCACCACCCCGTGATGTTTTTCTCACTCCTACTAGTGAATGTAATGTAACACACACCCATACAATGCGCACCACCCTGTGATGTTTTTCTCACTCCTAGTAGTGAATGTAATGTAACACACACAACCATACAATGCGCACCACCCCGTGATGTTTTTCTCACTCCTACTAGTGAATGTAATGTAACACACACCCATACAATGCGCACCACCCCGTGATGTTTTTCTCACTCCTACTAGTGAATGTAATGTAACACACACCCATACAATGCGCACCACACCGTGATGTTTTTCTCACTCCTACTAGTGAATGTAATGTAACACACACCCATACAATGCGCACCACCCCGTGATGTTTTTCTCACTCCTACTAGTGAATGTAATGTAACACACACCCATACAATGCCCACCACCCCGTGATTTTTTTCTCACTCCTACTAGTGAATGTAATGTAACACACACCCATACAATGCGCACCACCCCGCGATGTTTTTCAGAAACCTATCCTACATTGCCACTGCATGTTCCCTGACCTCCCCATGCTGACCACCCCGCGGTGCTTTTCTCCATCCTACATTGCCACTCACTGCCTATCCTAATTCAGACCCTCCGATTCACACCACCCCGTGATGTTTTTCTCACTCCTACTAGTGAATGTAATGTAACACACACCCATACAATGCACACCACCCCGTGATGTTTTTCTCACTCCTACTAGTGAATGTAATGTAACACACACCCATACAATGCGCACCACCCCGTGATGTTTTTCTCACTCCTACTAGTGAATGTAATGTAACACACACCCATACAATGCGCACCACCCCGTGATGTTTTTCTCACTCCTACTAGTGAATGTAATGTAACACACACCCATACAATGCGCACCACCCCGTGATGTTTTTCTCACTTCTACTAGTGAATGTAATGTAACTCACACCCATACAATGCGCACCACCCCGTGATGTTTTTCGCACTCCTACTAATGAATCTAATGTAACACACACCCATACAATGCGCACCACCCTGCGATGTTTTTCAGAAACCTATCCTACATTGCCACTGCATGTTCCCTGACCTCCCCATGCTGACCACCCCGCAGTACTTTTCTCCATCCTACATTGCAACTCACTGCCTATCCTAATTCAGACACTCCGATTCACACCACCCCGTGATGTTTTTCTCACTCCTAGTAGTGAATGTAATGAAACAACCACCCATACAATGCGCACCACCCCGTGATGTTTTTCTCACTCCTACTAGTGAATGTAATGTAACACACACCCATACAATGCGCACCACCCCGTGATGTTTTTCTCACTCCTACTAGTGAATGTAATGTAACACACACGCATACAATGCGCACCACCCCGTGATGTTTTTCTCACTCCTACTAGTGAATGTAATGTAACACACACCCATACAATGCGCACCACCCCGTGATGTTTTTCTCACTCCTACTAGTGAATGTAATGTAACACACACCCATACAATGCACACCACCCCGTGATGTTTTTCTCACTTCTACTAGTGAATGTAATGTAACACACACCCATACAATGCGCACCACCCCGTGATGTTTTTCTCACTCATACTAGTGAATGTAATGTAACACACACCCATACAATGCGCACCACCCCGTGATGTTTTTCAGAAACCTATCCTACATTTCCACAGCATGTTCCCTGACCTCCCCATGCTGACCAACCCGCAGTGCTTTTCTCCATCCTACATTGCCACTCACTGCCTATCCTTATTCAGACCCTCCGATTCACACCACCTCGTGATGTTTTTCTCACTCCTACTAGTGAATGTAATGTAACACACACCCATACAATGCGCACCACCCCGTGATGTTTTTCTCACTCCTACTAGTGAATGTAATGTAACACACACCCATACAATGCGCACCACCCCGTGATGTGTTTCTCACTCCTACTAGTGAATGTATTGTAACACACACCCATACAATGCGCACCACTCCGTGATGGTTTTCTCACTCCTATTAGTGAATGTAATGTAACAAACACCCAGACAATGCGCACCACCCCGTGATGTTTTTCTCACTCCTACTAGTGAATGTAATGTAACACACACCCATACAATGCGCACCACCCCGTGATGTTTTTCTCACGCCTAGTAGTGAATGTAATGTAACACACACCCATACAATGCGCACCTCCCCGTGATGTTTTTCTCACTCCTACTAGTGAATGTAATGTAACACACACCCATACAATGCGCACCACCCCGTGATGTTTTTCTCACTCCTACTAGTGAATGTAATGTAACACACACCCATACAATGCGCACCACACCGTGATGTTTTTCTCACTCCTACTAGTGAATGTAATGTAACACACACCCATACAATGCGCACCACCCCGCGATGTTTTTCAGAAACCTATCCTACATTGCCACTGCATGTTCCCTGACCTCCCCATGCTGACCACCCCGCGGTGCTTTTCTCCATCCTACATTGCCACTCACTGCCTATCCTAATTCAGACCCTCCGATTCACACCACCCCGTGATGTTTTTCTCACTCCTACTAGTGAATGTAATGTAACACACACCCATACAATGCGCACCACCCCGTGATGTTTTTCTCACTCCTAATAGTGAATGTAATGTAACACACACCCATACAATGCGCACCACCCCGCGATGTTTTTCAGAAACCTATCCTACATTGCCACTGCATGTTCCCTGACCTCCCCATGCTGACCACCCCGCGGTGCTTTTCTCCATCCTACATTGCCACTCACTGCCTATCCTAATTCAGACCCTCCGATTCACACCACCCCGTGATGTTTTTCTCACTCCTACTAGTGAATGTAATGTAACACACACCCATACAATGCGCACCACCCCGTGATGTTTTTCTCACTCCTAATAGTGAATGTAATGTAACACACACCCATACAATGCGCAACACCCCGTGATGTTTTTCTCACTCCTTCTAGTGAATGTAATGTAACACACACCCATACAATGCGCACCACCCCGTGATGTTTTTCTCACTCCTACTAGTGAATGTAATGTAACACACACCCATACAATGCGCACCACCCCGTGATGTTTTTCTCACTCCTACTAGTGAATGTAATGTAACACACACCCATACAATGCGCACCACCCCGTGATGTTTTTCTCACTCCTACTAGTGAATGTAATGTAACACACACCCATACAATGCGCACCACCCCGTGATGTTTTTCTCACTCCTACTAGTGAATGTAATGTAACACACACCCAAACAATGCGCACCACCCCGTGATGTTTTTCTCACTCCTACTAGTGAATGTAATGTAACACACACCCATAAAATGCACACCACCCCGTGATGTTTTTCTCACTCCTACTAGTGAATGTAATATAACACACACCCAAACAATGCGCACCACCCCGTGATGTTTTTCTCACTCCTACTAGTGAATGTAATGTAACACACACGCATACAATGCGCACCACCCCGTGATGTTTTTCTCACTTCTACTAGTGAATGTAATGTAACACACACCCATACAATGCGCACCACCCCGTGATATTTTTCAGAAACCTCTCCTACATTGCCACTGCATGTTCCCTTACCTCCCCATGCTGAAAACCCCGCAGTGCTTTTCTCCATCCTACATTGCCACTCACTGCCTATCCTTATTCAGACCCTCTGATTCACACCACCCCGTGATGTTTTTCTCACTCCTACTAGTGAATGTAATGTAACACACACCCATACAATGCGCACCACCCCGTGATGTTTTTCTCACTCCTACTAGTGAATGTAATGTAACACACACCCATACAATGCGCACCACCCCGTGATGTTTTTCTCACTCCTACTAGTGAATGCAATGTAACACACACCCATACAATGCGCACCACCCCGTGATGTTTTTCTCACTCCTATTAGTGAATGTAATGTAACACACACCCATACAATGCGCACCACCACGTGATGTTTTTCTCACTGCTACTAGTGAATGTAATGTAACACACACCCATACAATGCGCACCACCCCGTGATGTTTTTCTCACTCCTACTAGTGAATGTAATGTAACACACACCCATACAATGCGCACCACCCCGTGATGTTTTTCTCACTCCTACTAGTTAATGTAATGTAACACACACGCATACAATGCGCACCACCCCGTGATGTTTTTCTCACACCTACTAGTGAATGTAATGTAACACACACCCATACAATGCGCACCACCCCGTGATGTTTTTCTCACTTATACTAGTGAATGTAATGTAACACACACCCATACAATGCGCACCACCCCGTGATGTTTTTCTCACTCCTACTAGTGAATGTAATGTAACACACACCCATACAATGCGCACCACCCCGTGATGTTTTTCAGAAACCTATCCTACATTTCCACAGCATGTTCCCTGACCTCCCCATGCTGACCAACCCGCAGTGCTTTTCTCCATCCTACATTGCCACTCACTGCCTATCCTTATTCAGACCCTCCAATTCACACCACCTCGTGATGTTTTTCTCACTCCTACTAGTGAATGTAATGTAACACACACCCATACAATGCGCAACACCCCGTGATGTTTTTCTCACTCCTACTAGTGAATGTAATGTAACACACACCCATACAATGCGCACCACCCCGTGATGGTTTTCTCACTCCTATTAGTGAATGTAATGTAACAAACACCCATACAATGCGCACCACCCCGTGATGTTTTTCTCACTCCTACTAGTGAATGTAATGTAACACACACCCATACAATGCGCACCACCCCGTGATGTTTTTCTCACTCCTAGTAGTGAATGTAATGTAACACACACAACCATACAATGCGCACCACCCCGTGATGTTTTTCTCACTCCTACTAGTGAATGTAATGTAACACACACCCATACAATGCGCACCACCCCGTGATGTTTTTCTCACTCCTACTAGTGAATGTAATGTAACACACACCCATACAATGCGCACCACACCATGATGTTTTTCTCACTCCTACTAGTGAATGTAATGTAACACACACCCATACAATGCGCACCACCCCGTGATGTTTTTCTCACTCCTACTAGTGAATGTAATGTAACACACACCCATACAATGCCCACCACCCCGTGATTTTTTTCTCACTCCTACTAGTGAATGTAATGTAACACACACCCATACAATGCGCACCACCCCGCGATGTTTTTCAGAAACCTATCCTACATTGCCACTGCATGTTCCCTGACCTCCCCATGCTGACCACCCCGCGGTGCTTTTCTCCATCCTACATTGCCACTCACTGCCTATCCTAATTCAGACCCTCCGATTCACACCACCCCGTGATGTTTTTCTCACTCCTACTAGTGAATGTAATGTAACACACACCCATAAAATGCGCACCACCCCGTGATGTTTTTCTCACTCCTACTAGTGAATGTAATGTAACACACACCCATACAATGCGCACCACCCCGTGATGTTTTTCTCACTCCTACTAGTGAATGTAATGTAACACACACCCATACAATGCGCACCACCCCGTGATGTTTTTCTCACTTCTACTAGTGAATGTAATGTAACACACACCCATACAATGCGCACCACCCCGTGATATTTTTCAGAAACCTCTCCTACATTGCCACTGCATGTTCCCTTACCTCCCCATGCTGAAAACCCCGCAGTGCTTTTCTCCATCCTACATTGCCACTCACTGCCTATCCTTATTCAGACCCTCTGATTCACACCACCCCGTGATGTTTTTCTCACTCCTACTAGTGAATGTAATGTAACACACACCCATACAATGCGCACCACCCCGTGATGTTTTTCTCACTCCTACTAGTGAATGTAGTGTAACACACACCCATACAATGCGCACCACCCCGTGATGTTTTTCTCACTCCTACTAGTGAATGTAATGTAACACACACCCATACAATGCGCACCACCCCGTGATGTTTTTCTCACTCCTATTAGTGAATGTAATGTAACACACACCCATACAATGCGCACCACCACGTGATGTTTTTCTCACTCCTACTAGTGAATGTAATGTAACACACACCCATACAATGCGCACCACCCCGTGATGTTTTTCTCACTCCTACTAGTGAATGTAATGTAACACACACCCATACAATGCGCACCACCCCGTGATGTTTTTCTCACTCCTACTAGTGAATGTAATGTAACACACACGCATACAATGCGCACCACCCCGTGATGTTTTTCTCACACCTACTAGTGAATGTAATGTAACACACACCCATACAATGCGCACCACCCCGTGATGTTTTTCTCACTCCTACTAGTGAATGTAATGTAACACACACCCATACAATGCGCACCACCCCGTGATGTTTTTCTCACTTCTACTAGTGAATGTAATGTAACACACACCCATACAATGCGCACCACCCCGTGATGTTTTTCTCACTCCTACTAGTGAATGTAATGTAACACACACCCATACAATGCGCACCACCCCGTGATGTTTTTCAGAAACCTATCCTACATTTCCACAGCATGTTCCCTGACCTCCCCATGCTGACCAACCCGCAGTGCTTTTCTCCATCCTACATTGCCACTCACTGCCTATCCTTATTCAGACCCTCCAATTCACACCACCTCGTGATGTTTTTCTCACTCCTACTAGTGAATGTAATGTAACACACACCCATACAATGCGCAACACCCCGTGATGTTTTTCTCACTCCTACTAGTGAATGTAATGTAACACACACCCATACAATGCGCACCACCCCGTGATGGTTTTCTCACTCCTATTAGTGAATGTAATGTAACAAACACCCATACAATGCGCACCACCCCGTGATGTTTTTCTCACTCCTACTAGTGAATGTAATGTAACACACACCCATACAATGCGCACCACCCCGTGATGTTTTTCTCACTCCTAGTAGTGAATGTAATGTAACACACACAACCATACAATGCGCACCACCCCGTGATGTTTTTCTCACTCCTACTAGTGAATGTAATGTAACACACACCCATACAATGCGCACCACCCCGTGATGTTTTTCTCACTCCTACTAGTGAATGTAATGTAACACACACCCATACAATGCGCACCACCCCGTGATGTTTTTCAGAAACCTATCCTACATTTCCACAGCATGTTCCCTGACCTCCCCATGCTGACCAACCCGCAGTGCTTTTCTCCATCCTACATTGCCACTCACTGCCTATCCTTATTCAGACCCTCCAATTCACACCACCTCGTGATGTTTTTCTCACTCCTACTAGTGAATGTAATGTAACACACACCCATACAATGCGCAACACCCCGTGATGTTTTTCTCACTCCTACTAGTGAATGTAATGTAACACACACCCATACAATGCGCACCACCCCGTGATGGTTTTCTCACTCCTATTAGTGAATGTAATGTAACAAACACCCATACAATGCGCACCACCCCGTGATGTTTTTCTCACTCCTACTAGTGAATGTAATGTAACACACACCCATACAATGCGCACCACCCCGTGATGTTTTTCTCACTCCTAGTAGTGAATGTAATGTAACACACACAACCATACAATGCGCACCACCCCGTGATGTTTTTCTCACTCCTACTAGTGAATGTAATGTAACACACACCCATACAATGCGCACCACCCCGTGATGTTTTTCTCACTCCTACTAGTGAATGTAATGTAACACACACCCATACAATGCGCACCACACCATGATGTTTTTCTCACTCCTACTAGTGAATGTAATGTAACACACACCCATACAATGCGCACCACCCCGTGATGTTTTTCTCACTCCTACTAGTGAATGTAATGTAACACACACCCATACAATGCCCACCACCCCGTGATTTTTTTCTCACTCCTACTAGTGAATGTAATGTAACACACACCCATACAATGCGCACCACCCCGCGATGTTTTTCAGAAACCTATCCTACATTGCCACTGCATGTTCCCTGACCTCCCCATGCTGACCACCCCGCGGTGCTTTTCTCCATCCTACATTGCCACTCACTGCCTATCCTAATTCAGACCCTCCGATTCACACCACCCCGTGATGTTTTTCTCACTCCTACTAGTGAATGTAATGTAACACACACCCATAAAATGCGCACCACCCCGTGATGTTTTTCTCACTCCTACTAGTGAATGTAATGTAACACACACCCATACAATGCGCACCACCCCGTGATGTTTTTCTCACTCCTACTAGTGAATGTAATGTAACACACACCCATACAATGCGCACCACCCCGTGATGTTTTTCTCACTTCTACTAGTGAATGTAATGTAACACACACCCATACAATGCGCACCACCCCGTGATATTTTTCAGAAACCTCTCCTACATTGCCACTGCATGTTCCCTTACCTCCCCATGCTGAAAACCCCGCAGTGCTTTTCTCCATCCTACATTGCCACTCACTGCCTATCCTTATTCAGACCCTCTGATTCACACCACCCCGTGATGTTTTTCTCACTCCTACTAGTGAATGTAATGTAACACACACCCATACAATGCGCACCACCCCGTGATGTTTTTCTCACTCCTACTAGTGAATGTAGTGTAACACACACCCATACAATGCGCACCACCCCGTGATGTTTTTCTCACTCCTACTAGTGAATGTAATGTAACACACACCCATACAATGCGCACCACCCCGTGATGTTTTTCTCACTCCTATTAGTGAATGTAATGTAACACACACCCATACAATGCGCACCACCACGTGATGTTTTTCTCACTCCTACTAGTGAATGTAATGTAACACACACCCATACAATGCGCACCACCCCGTGATGTTTTTCTCACTCCTACTAGTGAATGTAATGTAACACACACCCATACAATGCGCACCACCCCGTGATGTTTTTCTCACTCCTACTAGTGAATGTAATGTAACACACACGCATACAATGCGCACCACCCCGTGATGTTTTTCTCACACCTACTAGTGAATGTAATGTAACACACACCCATACAATGCGCACCACCCCGTGATGTTTTTCTCACTCCTACTAGTGAATGTAATGTAACACACACCCATACAATGCGCACCACCCCGTGATGTTTTTCTCACTTCTACTAGTGAATGTAATGTAACACACACCCATACAATGCGCACCACCCCGTGATGTTTTTCTCACTCCTACTAGTGAATGTAATGTAACACACACCCATACAATGCGCACCACCCCGTGATGTTTTTCAGAAACCTATCCTACATTTCCACAGCATGTTCCCTGACCTCCCCATGCTGACCAACCCGCAGTGCTTTTCTCCATCCTACATTGCCACTCACTGCCTATCCTTATTCAGACCCTCCAATTCACACCACCTCGTGATGTTTTTCTCACTCCTACTAGTGAATGTAATGTAACACACACCCATACAATGCGCAACACCCCGTGATGTTTTTCTCACTCCTACTAGTGAATGTAATGTAACACACACCCATACAATGCGCACCACCCCGTGATGGTTTTCTCACTCCTATTAGTGAATGTAATGTAACAAACACCCATACAATGCGCACCACCCCGTGATGTTTTTCTCACTCCTACTAGTGAATGTAATGTAACACACACCCATACAATGCGCACCACCCCGTGATGTTTTTCTCACTCCTAGTAGTGAATGTAATGTAACACACACAACCATACAATGCGCACCACCCCGTGATGTTTTTCTCACTCCTACTAGTGAATGTAATGTAACACACACCCATACAATGCGCACCACCCCGTGATGTTTTTCTCACTCCTACTAGTGAATGTAATGTAACACACACCCATACAATGCGCACCACACCGTGATGTTTTTCTCACTCCTACTAGTGAATGTAATGTAACACACACCCATACAATGCGCACCACCCCGTGATGTTTTTCTCACTCCTACTAGTGAATGTAATGTAACACACACCCATACAATGCCCACCACCCCGTGATTTTTTTCTCACTCCTACTAGTGAATGTAATGTAACACACACCCATACAATGCGCACCACCCCGCGATGTTTTTCAGAAACCTATCCTACATTGCCACTGCATGTTCCCTGACCTCCCCATGCTGACCACCCCGCGGTGCTTTTCTCCATCCTACATTGCCACTCACTGCCTATCCTAATTCAGACCCTCCGATTCACACCACCCCATGATGTTTTTCTCACTCCTACTAGTGAATGTAATGTAAAACACACCCATAAAATGCGCACCACCCCGTGATGTTTTTCTCACTCCTACTAGTGAATGTAATGTAACACACACCCATACAATGCGCACCACCCCGTGATGTTTTTCTCACTCCTACTAGTGAATGTAATGTAACACACACCCATACAATGCGCACCACCCCGTGATGTTTTCCTCACTCCTACTAGTGAATGTAATGTAACACACACCCATACAATGCGCACCACACCGTGATGTTTTTCTCACTTCTACTAGTGAATGTAATGTAACTCACACCCATACAATGCGCACCACCCCGTGATGTTTTTCGCACTCCTACTAATGAATCTAATGTAACACACACCCATACAATGCGCACCACCCTGCGATGTTTTTCAGAAACCTATCCTACATTGCCACTGCATGTTCCCTGACCTCCCCATGCTGACCACCCCGCAGTACTTTTCTCCATCCTACATTGCAACTCACTGCCTATCCTAATTCAGACACTCCGATTCACACCACCCCGTGATGTTTTTCTCACTCCTAGTAGTGAATGTAATGTAACACCCACCCATACAATGCGCACCACCCCGTGATGTTTTTCTCACTCCTACTAGTGAATGTAATGTAACACACACCCATACAATGCGCACCACCCCGTGATGTTTTTCTCACTCCTACTAGTGAATGTAATGTAACACACACGCATACAATGCGCACCACCCCGTGATGTTTTTCTCACTCCTACTAGTGAATGTAATGTAACACACACCCATACAATGCGCACCACCCCGTGATGTTTTTCAGAAACCTATCCTACATTTCCACAGCATGTTCCCTGACCTCCCCATGCTGACCAACCCGCAGTGCTTTTCTCCATCCTACATTGCCACTCACTGCCTATCCTTATTCAGACCCTCCGATTCACACCACCTCGTGATGTTTTTCTCACTCCTACTAGTGAATGTAATGTAACACACACCCATACAATGCGCACCACCCCGTGATGTTTTTCTCACTCCTACTAGTGAATGTAATGTAACACACACCCATACAATGCGCACCACCCCGTGATGTGTTTCTCACTCCTACTAGTGAATGTATTGTAACACACACCCATACAATGCGCACCACTCCGTGATGGTTTTCTCACTCCTATTAGTGAATGTAATGTAACAAACACCCAGACAATGCGCACCACCCCGTGATGTTTTTCTCACTCCTACTAGTGAATGTAATGTAACACACACCCATACAATGCGCACCACCCCGTGATGTTTTTCTCACTCCTAGTAGTGAATGTAATGTAACACACACCCATACAATGCGCACCTCCCCGTGATGTTTTTCTCACTCCTACTAGTGAATGTAATGTAACACACACCCATACAATGCGCACCACCCCGTGATGTTTTTCTCACTCCTACTAGTGAATGTAATGTAACACACACCCATACAATGCGCACCACACCGTGATGTTTTTCTCACTCCTACTAGTGAATGTAATGTAACACACACCCATACAATGCGCACCACCCCGCGATGTTTTTCAGAAACCTATCCTACATTGCCACTGCATGTTCCCTGACCTCCCCATGCTGACCACCCCGCGGTGCTTTTCTCCATCCTACATTGCCACTCACTGCCTATCCTAATTCAGACCCTCCGATTCACACCACCCCGTGATGTTTTTCTCACTCCTACTAGTGAATGTAATGTAACACACACCCATACAATGCGCACCACCCCGTGATGTTTTTCTCACTCCTAATAGTGAATGTAATGTAACACACACCCATACAATGCGCACCACCCCGCGATGTTTTTCAGAAACCTATCCTACATTGCCACTGCATGTTCCCTGACCTCCCCATGCTGACCACCCCGCGGTGCTTTTCTCCATCCTACATTGCCACTCACTGCCTATCCTAATTCAGACCCTCCGATTCACACCACCCCGTGATGTTTTTCTCACTCCTACTAGTGAATGTAATGTAACACACACCCATACAATGCGCACCACCCCGTGATGTTTTTCTCACTCCTAATAGTGAATGTAATGTAACACACACCCATACAATGCGCACCACCCCGTGATGTTTTTCTCACTCCTACTAGTGAATGTAATGTAACACACACCCATACAATGCGCACCACCCCGTGATGTTTTTCTCACTCCTACTAGTGAATGTAATGTAACACACACCCATACAATGCGCACCACCCCGTGATGTTTTTCTCACTCCTACTAGTGAATGTAATGTAACACACACCCATACAATGCGCACCACCCCGTGATGTTTTTCTCACTCCTACTAGTGAATGTAATGTAACACACACCCATACAATGCGCACCACCCCGTGATGTTTTTCTCACTCCTACTAGTGAATGTAATGTAACACACACCCAAACAATGCGCACCACCCCGTGATGTTTTTCTCACTCCTACTAGTGAATGTAATGTAACACACACCCATAAAATGCACACCACCCCGTGATGTTTTTCTCACTCCTACTAGTGAATGTAATATAACACACACCCAAACAATGCGCACCACCCCGTGATGTTTTTCTCACTCCTACTAGTGAATGTAATGTAACACA
The DNA here is from genome assembly GCF_034190915.1 of Cavia porcellus. Lineage (NCBI taxonomy): Eukaryota > Metazoa > Chordata > Mammalia > Rodentia > Caviidae > Cavia > Cavia porcellus. Next base: position 61,986 of record NW_026947774.1, on the reverse strand, counting down.
CACGCATACAATGCGCACCACCCCGTGATGTTTTTCTCACTTCTACTAGTGAATGTAATGTAACACACACCCATACAATGCGCACCACCCCGTGATATTTTTCAGAAACCTCTCCTACATTGCCACTGCATGTTCCCTTACCTCCCCATGCTGAAAACCCCGCAGTGCTTTTCTCCATCCTACATTGCCACTCACTGCCTATCCTTATTCAGACCCTCTGATTCACACCACCCCGTGATGTTTTTCTCACTCCTACTAGTGAATGTAATGTAACACACACCCATACAATGCGCATCACCCCGTGATGTTTTTCTCACTCCTACTAGTGAATGCAATGTAACACACACCCATACAATGCGCACCACCCCGTGATGTTTTTCTCACTCCTATTAGTGAATGTAATGTAACACACACCCATACAATGCGCACCACCACGTGATGTTTTTCTCACTGCTACTAGTGAATGTAATGTAACACACACCCATACAATGCGCACCACCCGGTGATGTTTTTCTCACTCCTACTAGTGAATGTAATGTAACACACACCCATACAATGCGCACCACCCCGTGATGTTTTTCTCACTCCTACTAGTGAATGTAATGTAACACACACGCATACAATGCGCACCACCCCGTGATGTTTTTCTCACACCTACTAGTGAATGTAATGTAACACACACCCATACAATGCGCACCACCCCGTGATGTTTTTCTCACTTCTACTAGTGAATGTAATGTAACACACACCCATACAATGCGCACCACCCCGTGATGTTTTTCTCACTCCTACTAGTGAATGTAATGTAACACACACCCATACAATGCGCACCACCCCGTGATGTTTTTCAGAAACCTATCCTACATTTCCACAGCATGTTCCCTGACCTCCCCATGCTGACCAACCCGCAGTGCTTTTCTCCATCCTACATTGCCACTCACTGCCTATCCTTATTCAGACCCTCCAATTCACACCACCTCGTGATGTTTTTCTCACTCCTACTAGTGAATGTAATGTAACACACACCCATACAATGCGCACCACCCCGTGATGTTTTTCTCACTCCTACTAGTGAATGTAATGTAACACACACCCATACAATGCGCACCACACCGTGATGTTTTTCTCACTCCTACTAGTGAATGTAATGTAACACACACCCATACAATGCGCACCACCCCGTGATGTTTTTCTCACTCCTACTAGTGAATGTAATGTAACACACACCCATACAATGCCCACCACCCCGTGATTTTTTTCTCACTCCTACTAGTGAATGTAATGTAACACACACCCATACAATGCGCACCACCCCGCGATGTTTTTCAGAAACCTATCCTACATTGCCACTGCATGTTCCCTGACCTCCCCATGCTGACCACCCCGCGGTGCTTTTCTCCATCCTACATTGCCACTCACTGCCTATCCTAATTCAGACCCTCCGATTCACACCACCCCGTGATGTTTTTCTCACTCCTACTAGTGAATGTAATGTAACACACACCCATAAAATGCGCACCACCCCGTGATGTTTTTCTCACTCCTACTAGTGAATGTAATGTAACACACACCCATACAATGCGCACCACCCCGTGATGTTTTTCTCACTCCTACTAGTGAATGTAATGTAACACACACCCATACAATGCGCACCACCCCGTGATGTTTTTCTCACTTCTACTAGTGAATGTAATGTAACACACACCCATACAATGCGCACCACCCCGTGATATTTTTCAGAAACCTCTCCTACATTGCCACTGCATGTTCCCTTACCTCCCCATGCTGAAAACCCCGCAGTGCTTTTCTCCATCCTACATTGCCACTCACTGCCTATCCTTATTCAGACCCTCTGATTCACACCAACCGTGATGTTTTTCTCACTCCTACTAGTGAATGTAGTGTAACACACACCCATACAATGCGCACCACCCCGTGATGTTTTTCTCACTCCTACTAGTGAATGTAATGTAACACACACCCATACAATGCGCACCACCCCGTGATGTTTTTCTCACTCCTATTAGTGAATGTAATGTAACACACACCCATACAATGCGCACCACCACGTGATGTTTTTCTCACTCCTACTAGTGAATGTAATGTAACACACACCCATACAATGCGCACCACCCCGTGATGTTTTTCTCACTCCTACTAGTGAATGTAATGTAACACACACCCATACAATGCGCACCACCCCGTGATGTTTTTCTCACTCCTACTAGTGAATGTAATGTAACACACACGCATACAATGCGCACCACCCCGTGATGTTTTTCTCACACCTACTAGTGAATGTAATGTAACACACACCCATACAATGCGCACCACCCCGTGATGTTTTTCTCACTCCTACTAGTGAATGTAATGTAACACACACCCATACAATGCGAACCACCCCGTGATGTTTTTCTCACTTCTACTAGTGAATGTAATGTAACACACACCCATACAATGCGCACCACCCCGTGATGTTTTTCTCACTCCTACTAGTGAATGTAATGTAACACACACCCATACAATGCGCACCACCCCGTGATGTTTTTCAGAAACCTATCCTACATTTCCACAGCATGTTCCCTGACCTCCCCATGCTGACCAACCCGCAGTGCTTTTCTCCATCCTACATTGCCACTCACTGCCTATCCTTATTCAGACCCTCCAATTCACACCACCTCGTGATGTTTTTCTCACTCCTACTAGTGAATGTAATGTAACACACACCCATACAATGCGCAACACCCCGTGATGTTTTTCTCACTCCTACTAGTGAATGTAATGTAACACACACCCATACAATGCGCACCACCCCGTGATGGTTTTCTCACTCCTATTAGTGAATGTAATGTAACAAACACCCATACAATGCGCACCACCCCGTGATGTTTTTCTCACTCCTACTAGTGAATGTAATGTAACACACACCCATACAATGCGCACCACCCCGTGATGTTTTTCTCACTCCTAGTAGTGAATGTAATGTAACACACACAACCATACAATCCGCACCACCCCGTGATGTTTTTCTCACTCCTACTAGTGAATGTAATGTAACACACACCCATACAATGCGCACCACCCCGTGATGTTTTTCTCACTCCTACTAGTGAATGTAATGTAACACACACCCATACAATGCGCACCACACCGTGATGTTTTTCTCACTCCTACTAGTGAATGTAATGTAACACACACCCATACAATGCGCACCACCCCGTGATGTTTTTCTCACTCCTACTAGTGAATGTAATGTAACACACACCCATACAATGCCCACCACCCCGTGATTTTTTTCTCACTCCTACTAGTGAATGTAATGTAACACACACCCATACAATGCGCACCACCCCGCGATGTTTTTCAGAAACCTATCCTACATTGCCACTGCATGTTCCCTGACCTCCCCATGCTGACCACCCCGCGGTGCTTTTCTCCATCCTACATTGCCACTCACTGCCTATCCTAATTCAGACCCTCCGATTCACACCACCCCATGATGTTTTTCTCACTCCTACTAGTGAATGTAATGTAACACACACCCATAAAATGCGCACCACCCCGTGATGTTTTTCTCACTCCTACTAGTGAATGTAATGTAACACACACCCATACAATGCGCACCACCCCGTGATGTTTTTCTCACTCCTACTAGTGAATGTAATGTAACACACACCCATACAATGCGCACCACCCCGTGATGTTTTCCTCACTCCTACTAGTGAATGTAATGTAACACACACCCATACAATGCGCACCACACCGTGATGTTTTTCTCACTTCTACTAGTGAATGTAATGTAACTCACACCCATACAATGCGCACCACCCCGTGATGTTTTTCGCACTCCTACTAATGAATCTAATGTAACACACACCCATACAATGCGCACCACCCTGCGATGTTTTTCAGAAACCTATCCTACATTGCCACTGCATGTTCCCTGATCTCCCCATGCTGACCACCCCGCAGTACTTTTCTCCATCCTACATTGCAACTCACTGCCTATCCTAATTCAGACACTCCGATTCACACCACCCCGTGATGTTTTTCTCACTCCTAGTAGTGAATGTAATGTAACACCCACCCATACAATGCGCACCACCCCGTGATGTTTTTCTCACTCCTACTAGTGAATGTAATGTAACACACACCCATACAATGCGCACCACCCCGTGATGTTTTTCTCACTCCTACTAGTGAATGTAATGTAACACACACGCATACAATGCGCACCACCCCGTGATGTTTTTCTCACTCCTACTAGTGAATGTAATGTAACACACACCCATACAATGCGCACCACCCCGTGATGTTTTTCTCACTCCTACTAGTGAATGTAATGTAACAAACACCCATACAATGCGCACCACCCCGTGATGTTTTTCTCACTCCTACTAGTGAATGTAATGTAACACACACCCATACAATGCGCACCACCCCGTGATGTTTTTCAGAAACCTATCCTACATTTCCACAGCATGTTCCCTGACCTCCCCATGCTGACCAACCCGCAGTGCTTTTCTCCATCCTACATTGCCACTCACTGCCTATCCTTATTCAGACCCTCCAATTCACACCACCTCGTGATGTTTTTCTCACTCCTACTAGTGAATGTAATGTAACACACACCCATACAATGCGCAACACCCCGTGATGTTTTTCTCACTCCTACTAGTGAATGTAATGTAACACACACCCATACAATGCGCACCACCCCGTGATGGTTTTCTCACTCCTATTAGTGAATGTAATGTAACAAACACCCATACAATGCGCACCACCCCGTGATCTTTTTCTCACTCCTACTAGTGAATGTAATGTAACACACACCCATACAATGCGCACCACCCCGTGATGTTTTTCTCACTCCTAGTAGTGAATGTAATGTAACACACACAACCATACAATGCGCACCACCCCGTGATGTTTTTCTCACTCCTACTAGTGAATGTAATGTAACACACACCCATACAATGCGCACCACCCCGTGATGTTTTTCTCACTCCTACTACTGAATGTAATGTAACACACACCCATACAATGCGCACCACACCGTGATGTTTTTCTCACTCCTACTAGTGAATGTAATGTAACACACACCCATACAATGCGCACCACCCCGTGATGTTTTTCTCACTCCTACTAGTGAATGTAATGTAACACACACCCATACAATGCCCACCACCCCGTGATTTTTTTCTCACTCCTACTAGTGAATGTAATGTAACACACACCCATACAATGCGCACCACCCCGCGATGTTTTTCAGAAACCTATCCTACATTGCCACTGCATGTTCCCTGACCTCCCCATGCTGACCACCCCGCGGTGCTTTTCTCCATCCTACATTGCCACTCACTGCCTATCCTAATTCAGACCCTCCGATTCACACCACCCCGTGATGTTTTTCTCACTCCTACTAGTGAATGTAATGTAACACACACCCATAAAATGCGCACCACCCCGTGATGTTTTTCTCACTCCTACTAGTGAATGTAATGTAACACACACCCATAAAATGCGCACCACCCCGTGATGTTTTTCTCACTCCTACTAGTGAATGTAATGTAACACACACCCATACAATGCGCACCACCCCGTGATGTTTTTCTCACTCCTACTAGTGAATGTAATGTAACACACACCCATACAATGCGCACCACCCCGTGATGTTTTTCTCACTTCTACTAGTGAATGTAATGTAACTCACACCCATACAATGCGCACCACCCCGTGATGTTTTTCGCACTCCTACTAATGAATCTAATGTAACACACACCCATACAATGCGCACCACCCTGCGATATTTTTCAGAAACCTATCCTACATTGCCACTGCATGTTCCCTGACCTCCCCATGCTGACCACCCCGCAGTACTTTTCTCCATCCTACATTGCAACTCACTGCCTATCCTAATTCAGACACTCCGATTCACACCACCCCGTGATGTTTTTCTCACTCCAAGTAGTGAATGTAATGTAACACCCACCCATACAATGCGCACCACCCCGTGATGTTTTTCTCACTCCTACTAGTGAATGTAATGTAACACACACCCATACAATGCGCACCACCCCGTGATGTTTTTCTCACTCCTACTAGTGAATGTAATGTAACAAACACCCATACAATGCGCACCACCCCGTGATGTTTTTCTCACTCCTACTAGTGAATGTAATGTAACACACACCCATACAATGCGCACCACCCCGTGATGTTTTTCAGAAACCTATCCTACATTTCCACAGCATGTTCCCTGACCTCCCCATGCTGACCAACCCGCAGTGCTTTTCTCCATCCTACATTGCCACTCACTGCCTATCCTTATTCAGACCCTCCAATTCACACCACCTCGTGATGTTTTTCTCACTCCTACTAGTGAATGTAATGTAACACACACCCATACAATGCGCAACACCCCGTGATGTTTTTCTCACTCCTACTAGTGAATGTAATGTAACACACACCCATACAATGCGCACCACCCCGTGATGGTTTTCTCACTCCTATTAGTGAATGTAATGTAACAAACACCCATACAATGCGCACCACCCCGTGATCTTTTTCTCACTCCTACTAGTGAATGTAATGTAACACACACCCATACAATGCGCACCACCCCGTGATGTTTTTCTCACTCCTAGTAGTGAATGTAATGTAACACACACAACCATACAATGCGCACCACCCCGTGATGTTTTTCTCACTCCTACTAGTGAATGTAATGTAACACACACCCATACAATGCGCACCACCCCGTGATGTTTTTCTCACTCCTACTACTGAATGTAATGTAACACACACCCATACAATGCGCACCACACCGTGATGTTTTTCTCACTCCTACTAGTGAATGTAATGTAACACACACCCATACAATGCGCACCACCCCGTGATGTTTTTCTCACTCCTACTAGTGAATGTAATGTAACACACACCCATACAATGCCCACCACCCCGTGATTTTTTTCTCACTCCTACTAGTGAATGTAATGTAACACACACCCATACAATGCGCACCACCCCGCGATGTTTTTCAGAAACCTATCCTACATTGCCACTGCATGTTCCCTGACCTCCCCATGCTGACCACCCCGCGGTGCTTTTCTCCATCCTACATTGCCACTCACTGCCTATCCTAATTCAGACCCTCCGATTCACACCACCCCGTGATGTTTTTCTCACTCCTACTAGTGAATGTAATGTAACACACACCCATAAAATGCGCACCACCCCGTGATGTTTTTCTCACTCCTACTAGTGAATGTAATGTAACACACACCCATAAAATGCGCACCACCCCGTGATGTTTTTCTCACTCCTACTAGTGAATGTAATGTAACACACACCCATACAATGCGCACCACCCCGTGATGTTTTTCTCACTCCTACTAGTGAATGTAATGTAACACACACCCATACAATGCGCACCACCCCGTGATGTTTTTCTCACTTCTACTAGTGAATGTAATGTAACTCACACCCATACAATGCGCACCACCCCGTGATGTTTTTCGCACTCCTACTAATGAATCTAATGTAACACACACCCATACAATGCGCACCACCCTGCGATATTTTTCAGAAACCTATCCTACATTGCCACTGCATGTTCCCTGACCTCCCCATGCTGACCACCCCGCAGTACTTTTCTCCATCCTACATTGCAACTCACTGCCTATCCTAATTCAGACACTCCGATTCACACCACCCCGTGATGTTTTTCTCACTCCAAGTAGTGAATGTAATGTAACACCCACCCATACAATGCGCACCACCCCGTGATGTTTTTCTCACTCCTACTAGTGAATGTAATGTAACACACACGCATACAATGCGCACCACCCCGTGATGTTTTTCTCACTCCTACTAGTGAATGTAATGTAACACACACCCATACAATGCGCACCACCCCGTGATATTTTTCTCACTCCTACTAGTGAATGTAATGTAACACACACCCATACAATGCGCACCACCCCGTGATGTTTTTCTCACTTCTACTAGTGAATGTAATGTAACACACACCCATACAATGCGCACCACCCCGTGATGTTTTTCTCACTCATACTAGTGAATGTAATGTAACACACACCCATACAATGCGCACCACCCCGTGAATTTTTTCAGAAACCTATCCTACATTTCCACAGCATGTTCCCTGACCTCCCCATGCTGACCAACCCGCAGTGCTATTCTGCATCCTATATTGCCACTCACTGCCTATCCTTATTCAGACCCTCCGATTCACACCACCTCGTGATGTTTTTCTCACTCCTACTAGTGAATGTAATGTAACACACACCCATACAATGCGCACCACCCCGTGATGTTTTTCTCACTCCTACTAGTGAATGTAATGTAACACACACCCATAAAATGCGCACCACCCCGTGATGTTTTTCTCACTCCGACTAGTGAATGTAATGTAACACACACCCATACAATGCGCACCACCCCGTGATGTTTTTCTCACTCCTACTAGTGAATGTAATGTAACACACACCCATACAATGCGCACCACCCCGTGATGTTTTTCTCACTTCTACTAGTGAATGTAATGTAACTCACACCCATACAATGCGCACCACCCCGTGATGTTTTTCGCACTCCTACTAATGAATCTAATGTAACACACACCCATACAATGCGCACCACCCTGCGATATTTTTCAGAAACCTATCCTACATTGCCACTGCATGTTCCCTGACCTCCCCATGCTGACCACCCCGCAGTACTTTTCTCCATCCTACATTGCAACTCACTGCCTATCCTAATTCAGACACTCCGATTCACACCACCCCGTGATGTTTTTCTCACTCCTAGTAGTGAATGTAATGTAACACCCACCCATACAATGCGCACCACCCCGTGATGTTTTTCTCACTCCTACTAGTGAATGTAATGTAACACACACCCATACAATGCGCACCACCCCGTGATGTTTTTCTCACTCCTACTAGTGAATGTAATGTAACACACACGCATACAATGCGCACCACCCCGTGATGTTTTTCTCACTCCTACTAGTGAATGTAATGTAACACACACCCATACAATGCGCACCACCCCGTGATATTTTTCTCACTCCTACTAGTGAATGTAATGTAACACACACCCATACAATGCGCACCACCCCGTGATGTTTTTCTCACTTCTACTAGTGAATGTAATGTAACACACACCCATACAATTCGCACCACCCCGTGATGTTTTTCTCACTCATACTAGTGAATGTAATGTAACACACACCCATACAATGCGCACCACCCCGTGAATTTTTTCAGAAACCTATCCTACATTTCCACAGCATGTTCCCTGACATCCCCATGCTGACCAACCCGCAGTGCTATTCTGCATCCTATATTGCCACTCACTGCCTATCCTTATTCAGACCCTCCGATTCACACCACCTCGTGATGTTTTTCTCACTCCTACTAGTGAATGTAATGTAACACACACCCATACAATGCGCACCACCCCGTGATGTTTTTCTCACTCCTACTAGTGAATGTAATGTAACACACACCCATACAATGCGCACCACCCCGTGATGTTTTTCTCACTCCTACTAGTGAATGTAATGTAACACACACCCATACAATGCGCACCACCCCGTGATGGTTTTCTCACTCCTATTAGTGAATGTAATGTAACACACACCCATACAATGCGCACCACCCCGTGATGTTTTTCTCACTCCTACTAGTGAATGTAATGTAACACACACCCATACAATGCGCACCACCCCGTGATGGTTTTCTCACTCCTATTAGTGAATGTAATGTAACAAACACCCATACAATGCGCACCACCCCGTGATGTTTTTCTCACTCCTACTAGTGAATGTAATGTAACACACACCCATACAATGCGCACCACCCCGTGATGTTTTTCTCACTCCTACTAGTGAATGTAATGTAACACACACCCATACAATGCGCACCACCCCGTGATGGTTTTTTCACTCCTATTAGTGAATGTAATGTAACAAACACCCATACAATGCGCACCACCCCGTGATGTTTTTCTCACTCCTACTATTGAATGTAATGTAACACACACCCATACAATGCGCACCACCCCGTGATGTTTTTCTCACTCCTAGTAGTGAATGTAATGTAACACACACCCATACAATGCGCAAGACCCCGTGATGTTTTTCTCACTCCTAGTAGTCAATGTAATGTAACACACACAACCATACAATGCGCACCACCCCGTGATGTTTTTCTCACTCCTACTAGTGAATGTAATGTAACACACACCCATACAATGCGCACAACCCCGTGATGTTTTTCTCACTCCTACTAGTGAATGTAATGTAACACACACCCATACAATGCGCACCACAGCGTGATGTTTTTCTCACTCCTACTAGTGAATGTAATGTAACACACACCCATACAATGCGCACCACCCCGTGATGTTTTTCTCACTCCTACTAGTGAATGTAATGTAACACACACCCATACAATGCGCACCACCCCGTGATTTTTTTCTCACTCCTACTAGTGAATGTAATGTAACACACACCCATACAATGCGCACCACCCCGCGATGTTTTTCAGAAACCTATGCTACATTGCCACAGCATGTTCCCTGACCTCCCCATGCTGACCACCCCGCGGTGCTTTTCTCCATCCTACATTGCCACTCACTGCCTATCCTAATTCAGACCCTCCGATTCACACCACCCCGTGATGTTTTTCTCACTCCTACTAGTGAATGTAATGTAACACACACCCATACAATGCGCACCACCCCGTGATGTTTTTCTCACTCCTACTAGTGAATGTAATGTAACACACACCCATACAATGCGCACCACCCCGTGATGTTTTTCTCACTCCTACTAGTGAATGTAATGTAACACACACCCATACAATGCGCACCACCCCGTGATGTTTTTCTCACTCCTACTAGTGAATGTAATGTAACACACACCCATACAATGCGCACCACCCCGTGATGTTTTTCTCACTCCTACTAGTGAATGTAATGTAACACACACCCATACAATGCGCACCACCCCGTGATGTTTTTCTCACTCCTACTAGTGAATGTAATGTAACACACACCCATAAAATGCGCAACACCCCGTGATGATTTTCTCACTCCTACTAGTGAATGTAATGTAACACACACCCATACAATGCACACCACCCCGTGATGTTTTTCTCACTCCTACTAGTGAATGTAATATAACACACACCCGAACAATGCCACCACCCCGTGATGTTTTTCTCACTCCTACTAGTGAATGTAATGTAACACACACCCATACAATGCGCACCACCCCGTGATGTTTTTCTCACTCATACTAGTGAATGTAATGTAACACACACCCATACAATGCGCACCACCCCGTGATATTTTTCAGAAACCTATCCTACATTGCCACTGCATGTTCCCTTACCTCCCCATGCTGACCACCCCGCAGTGCTTTTCTCCATCCTACATTGCCACTCACTGCCTATCCTTATTCAGACCCTCTGATTCACACCACCCCGTGATGTTTTTCTCACTCCTACTAGTGAATGTAATGTAACACACACCCATACAATGCGCACCACCCCGTGATGTTTTTCTCACTCCTACTAGTGAATGTAATGTAACACACACCCATACGATGCGCACCACCCCGTGATGTTTTTCTCACTCCTACTAGTGAATGTAATGTAACACACACCCATACAATGCGCAGCACCCCGTGATGTTTTTCTCACTCCTATTAGTGAATGTAATGTAACACACACCCATACAATGCGCACCACCACGTGATGTTTTTCTCACTGCTACTAGTGAATGTAATGTAACACACACCCATACAATGCGCACCACCCCGTGATGTTTTTCTCACTCCTACTAGTGAATGTAATGTAACACACACCCATACAATGCGCACCACCCCGTGATGTTTTTCTCACTCCTACTAGTGAATGTAATGTAACACACACGCATACAATGCGCACCACCCCGTGATGTTTTTCTCACACCTACTAGTGAATGTAATGTAACACACACCCATACAATGCGCACCACCCCGTGATGTTTTTCTCACTTCTACTAGTGAATGTAATGTAACACACACCCATACAATGCGCACCACCCCGTGATGTTTTTCTCACTCCTACTAGTGAATGTAATGTAACACACACCCATACAATGCGCACCACCCCGTGATGTTTTTCAGAAACCTATCCTACATTTCCACAGCATGTTCCCTGACCTCCCCATGCTGACCAACCCGCAGTGCTTTTCTCCATCCTACATTGCCACTCACTGCCTATCCTTATTCAGACCCTCCAATTCACACCACCTCGTGATGTTTTTCTCACTCCTACTAGTGAATGTAATGTAACACACACCCATACAATGCGCAACACCCCGTGATGTTTTTCTCACTCCTACTAGTGAATGTAATGTAACACACACCCATACAATGCGCACCACCCCGTGATGGTTTTCTCACTCCTATTAGTGAATGTAATGTAACAAACACCCATACAATGCGCACCACCCCGTGATGTTTTTCTCACTCCTACTAGTGAATGTAATGTAACACACACCCATACAATGCGCACCACCCCGTGATGTTTTTCTCACTCCTAGTAGTGAATGTAATGTAACACACACAACCATACAATGCGCACCACCCCGTGATGTTTTTCTCACTCCTACTAGTGAATGTAATGTAACACACACCCATACAATGCGCACCACCCCGTGATGTTTTTCTCACTCCTACTAGTGAATGTAATGTAACACACACCCATACAATGCGCACCACACCGTGATGTTTTTCTCACTCCTACTAGTGAATGTAATGTAACACACACCCATACAATGCGCACCACCCCGTGATGTTTTTCTCACTCCTACTAGTGAATGTAATGTAACACACACCCATACAATGCCCACCACCCCGTGATTTTTTTCTCACTCCTACTAGTGAATGTAATGTAACACACACCCATACAATGCGCACCACCCCGCGATGTTTTTCAGAAACCTATCCTACATTGCCACTGCATGTTCCCTGACCTCCCCATGCTGACCACCCCGCGGTGCTTTTCTCCATCCTACATTGCCACTCACTGCCTATCCTAATTCAGACCCTCCGATTCACACCACCCCGTGATGTTTTTCTCACTCCTACTAGTGAATGTAATGTAACACACACCCATAAAATGCGCACCACCCCGTGATGTTTTTCTCACTCCTACTAGTGAATGTAATGTAACACACACCCGTACAATGCGCACCACCCCGTGATGTTTTTCTCACTCCTACTAGTGAATGTAATGTAACACACACCCATACAATGCGCACCACCCCGTGATGTTTTTCTCACTCCTACTAGTGAATGTAATGTAACACACACCCATACAATGCGCACCACCCCGTGATGTTTTTCTCACTTCTACTAGTGAATGTAATGTAACACACACCCATACAATGCGCACCACCCCGTGATGGTTTTCTCACTCCTATTAGTGAATGTAATGTAACAAACACCCATACAATGCGCACCACCCCGTGATGTTTTTCTCACTCCTACTAGTGAATGTAATGTAACACACACCCATACAATGCGCACCACCCCGTGATGTTTTTCTCACTCCTAGTAGTGAATGTAATGTAACACACACCCATACAATGCGCAAGACCCCGTGATGTTTTTCTCACTCCTAGTAGTCAATGTAATGTAACACACACAAAAATACAATGCGCACCACCCCGTGATGTTTTTCTCACTCCTACTAGTGAATGTAATGTAACACACACCCATACAATGCGCACAACCCCGTGATGTTTTTCTCACTCCTACTAGTGAATGTAATGTAACACACACCCATACAATGCGCACCACAGCGTGATGTTTTTCTCACTCCTACTAGTGAATGTAATGTAACACACACCCATACAATGCGCACCACCCCGTGATGTTTTTCTCACTCCTACTAGTGAATGTAATGGAACACACACCCATACAATGCGCACCACCCCGTGATTTTTTTCTCACTCCTACTAGTGAATGTAATGTAACACACACCCATACAATGCGCACCACCCCGCGATGTTTTTCAGAAACCTATGCTACATTGCCACAGCATGTTCCCTGACCTCCCCATGCTGACCACCCCGCGGTGCTTTTCTCCATCCTACATTGCCACTCACTGCCTATCCTAATTCAGACCCTCCGATTCACACCACCCCGTGATGTTTTTCTCACTCCTACTAGTGAATGTAATGTAACACACACCCATACAATGCGCACCACCCCGTGATGTTTTTCTCACTCCTACTAGTGAATGTAATGTAACACACACCCATACAATGCGCACCACCCCGTGATGTTTTTCTCACTCCTACTAGTGAATGTAATGTAACACACACCCATACAATGCGCACCACCCCGTGATGTTTTTCTCACTCCTACTAGTGAATGTAATGTAACACACACCCATACAATGCGCACCACCCCGTGATGTTTTTCTCACTCCTACTAGTGAATGTAATGTAACACACACCCATACAATGCGCACCACCCCGTGATGTTTTTCTCACTCCTACTAGTGAATGTAATGTAACACACACCCATAAAATGCGCAACACCCCGTGATGATTTTCTCACTCCTACTAGTGAATGTAATGTAACACACACCCATACAATGCACACCACCCCGTGATGTTTTTCTCACTCCTACTAGTGAATGTAATATAACACACACCCGAACAATGCGCACCACCCCGTGATGTTTTTCTCACTCCTACTAGTGAATGTAATGTAACACACACCCATACAATGCGCACCACCCCGTGATGTTTTTCTCACTCATACTAGTGAATGTAATGTAACACACACCCATACAATGCGCACCACCCCGTGATATTTTTCAGAAACCTATCCTACATTGCCACTGCATGTTCCCTTACCTCCCCATGCTGACCACCCCGCAGTGCTTTTCTCCATCCTACATTGCCACTCACTGCCTATCCTTATTCAGACCCTCTGATTCACACCACCCCGTGATGTTTTTCTCACTCCTACTAGTGAATGTAATGTAACACACACCCATACAATGCGCACCACCCCGTGATGTTTTTCTCACTCCTACTAGTGAATGTAATGTAACACACACCCATACGATGCGCACCACCCCGTGATGTTTTTCTCACTCCTACTAGTGAATGTAATGTAACACACACCCATACAATGCGCAGCACCCCGTGATGTTTTTCTCACTCCTATTAGTGAATGTAATGTAACACACACCCATACAATGCGCACCACCCCGTGATGTTTTTCTCACTGCTACTAGTGAATGTAATGTAACACACACCCATACAATGCGCACCACCCCATGATGTTTTTCTCACTCCTACTAGTGAATGTAATGTAACACACACCCATACAATGCGCACCACCCCGTGATGTTTTTCTCACTCCTACTAGTGAATGTAATGTAACACACACGCATACAATGCGCACCACCCCGTGATGTTTTTCTCACTCCTACTAGTGAATGTAATGTAACACACACCCATACAATGCGCACCACCCCGTGATGTTTTTCTCACTCCTACTAGTGAATGTAATGTAACACACACCCATACAATGCGCACCACCCCGTGATGTTTTTCTCACTTCTACTAGTGAATGTAATGTAACACACACCCATACAATGCGCACCACCCCGTGATGTTTTTCTCACTCCTACTAGTGAATGTAATGTAACACACACCCATACAATGCGCACCACCCCGTGATGTTTTTCTCACTCCTACTAGTGAATGTAATGTAACACACACCCATACAATGCGCACCACCCCGTGATGTTTTTCTCACTCCTACTAGTGAATGTAATGTAACACACACCCATACAATGCGCACCACCCCGTGATGGTTTTCTCACTCCTATTAGTGAATGTAATGTAACACACACCCATACAATGCGCACCACCCCGTGATGTTTTTCTCACTCCTACTAGTGAATGTAATGTAACACACACCCATACAATGCGCACCACCCCGTGATGGTTTTCTCACTCCTATTAGTGAATGTAATGTAACAAACACCCATACAATGCGCACCACCCCGTGATGTTTTTCTCACTCCTACTAGTGAATGTAATGTAACACACACCCATACAATGCGCACCACCCCGTGATGTTTTTCTCACTCCTACTAGTGAATGTAATGTAACACACACCCATACAATGCGCACCACCCCGTGATGTTTTTCTCACTCCTATTAGTGAATGTAATGTAACAAACACCCATACAATGCGCACCACCCCGTGATGTTTTTCTCACTCCTACTAGTGAATGTAATGTAACACACACCCATACAATGCGCACCACCCCGTGATGTTTTTCTCACTCCTAGTAGTGAATGTAATGTAACACACACCCATACAATGCGCAAGACCCCGTGATGTTTTTCTCACTCCTAGTAGTCAATGTAATGTAACACACACAACCATACAATGCGCACCACCCCGTGATGTTTTTCTCACTCCTACTAGTGAATGTAATGTAACACACACCCATACAATGCGCACAACCCCGTGATGTTTTTCTCACTCCTACTAGTGAATGTAATGTAACACACACCCATACAATGCGCACCACAGCGTGATGTTTTTCTCACTCCTACTAGTGAATGTAATGTAACACACACCCATACAATGCGCACCACCCCGTGATGTTTTTCTCACTCCTACTAGTGAATGTAATGTAACACACACCCATACAATGCGCACCACCCCGTGATTTTTTTCTCACTCCTACTAGTGAATGTAATGTAACACACACCCATACAATGCGCACCACCCCGCGATGTTTTTCAGAAACCTATGCTACATTGCCACAGCATGTTCCCTGACCTCCCCATGCTGACCACCCCGCGGTGCTTTTCTCCATCCTACATTGCCACTCACTGCCTATCCTAATTCAGACCCTCCGATTCACACCACCCCGTGATGTTTTTCTCACTCCTACTAGTGAATGTAATGTAACACACACCCATACAATGCGCACCACCCCGTGATGTTTTTCTCACTCCTACTAGTGAATGTAATGTAACACACACCCATACAATGCGCACCACCCCGTGATGTTTTTCTCACTCCTACTAGTGAATGTAATGTAACACACACCCATACAATGCGCACCACCCCGTGATGTTTTTCTCACTCCTACTAGTGAATGTAATGTAACACACACCCATAAAATGCGCAACACCCCGTGATGATTTTCTCACTCCTACTAGTGAATGTAATGTAACACACACCCATACAATGCACACCACCCCGTGATGTTTTTCTCACTCCTACTAGTGAATGTAATATAACACACACCCGAACAATGCGCACCACCCCGTGATGTTTTTCTCACTCCTACTAGTGAATGTAATGTAACACACACCCATACAATGCGCACCACCCCGTGATGTTTTTCTCACTCATACTAGTGAATGTAATGTAACACACACCCATACAATGCGCACCACCCCGTGATATTTTTCAGAAACCTATCCTACATTGCCACTGCATGTTCCCTTACCTCCCCATGCTGACCACCCCGCAGTGCTTTTCTCCATCCTACATTGCCACTCACTGCCTATCCTTATTCAGACCCTCTGATTCACACCTCCCCGTGATGTTTTTCTCACTCCTACTAGTGAATGTAATGTAACACACACCCATACAATGCGCACCACCCCGTGATGTTTTTCTCACTCCTACTAGTGAATGTAATGTAACAAACACCCATACGATGCGCACCACCCCGTGATGTTTTTCTCACTCCTACTAGTGAATGTAATGTAACACACACCCATACAATGCGCAGCACCCCGTGATGTTTTTCTCACTCCTATTAGTGAATGTAATGTAACACACACCCATACAATGCGCACCACCCCGTGATGTTTTTCTCACTGCTACTAGTGAATGTAATGTAACACACACCCATACAATGCGCACCACCCCGTGATGTTTTTCTCACTCCTACTAGTGAATGTAATGTAACACACACCCATACAATGCGCACCACCCCGTGATGTTTTTCTCACTCCTACTAGTGAATGTAATGTAACACACACGCATACAATGCGCACCACCCCGTGATGTTTTTCTCACTCCTACTAGTGAATGTAATGTAACACACACCCATACAATGCGCACCACCCCGTGATGTTTTTCTCACTCCTACTAGTGAATGTAATGTAACACACACCCATACAATGCGCACCACCCCGTGATGTTTTTCTCACTTCTACTAGTGAATGTAATGTAACACACACCCATACAATGCGCACCACCCCGTGATGTTTTTCGCACTCCTACTAATGAATCTAATGTAACACACACCCATACAATGCGCACCACCCTGCGATGTTTTTCAGAAACCTATCCTACATTGCCACTGCATGTTCCCTGACCTCCCCATGCTGACCAACCCGCAGTACTTTTCTCCATCCTACATTGCCACTCACTGCCTATCCTAATTCAGACACTCCGATTCACACCACCCCGTGATGTTTTTCTCACTCCTAGTAGTGAATGTAATGTAACACCCACCCATACAATGCGCACCACCCCGTGATGTTTTTCTCACTCCTACTAGTGAATGTAATGTAACACACACCCATACGATGCGCACCACCCCGTGATGTTTTTCTCACTCCTACTAGTGAATGTAATGTAACACACACCCATACAATGCGCAGCACCCCGTGATGTTTTTCTCACTCCTATTAGTGAATGTAATGTAACAAACAACCATACAATGCGCACCACCCCGTGATGTTTTTCTCACTGCTACTAGTGAATGTAATGTAACACACACCCATACAATGCGCACCACCCCGTGATGTTTTTCTCACTCCTACTAGTGAATGTAATGTAACACACACCCATACAATGCGCACCACCCCGTGATGTTTTTCTCACTCCTACTAGTGAATGTAATGTAACACACACGCATACAATGCGCACCACCCCGTGATGTTTTTCTCACTCCTACTAGTGAATGTAATGTAACACACACCCATACAATGCGCACCACCCCGTGATGTTTTTCTCACTCCTACTAGTGAATGTAATGTAACACACACCCATACAATGCGCACCACCCCGTGATGTTTTTCTCACTCCTACTAGTGAATGTAATGTAACACACACCCATACAATGCGCACCACCCCGTGATGTTTTTCTCACTCCTACTAGTGAATGTAATGTAACACACACCCATACAATGCGCACCACCCCGTGATGTTTTTCAGAAACCTATCCTACATTTCCACAGCATGTTCCCTGACCTCCCCATGCTGACCAACCCGCAGTGCTTTTCTACATCCTACATTGCCGCTCACTGCCTATCCTTATTCAGACCCTCTGATTCACACCACCCCATGATGTTTTTCTCACTCCTACTAGTGAATGTAATGTAACACACACCCATACAATGCGCACCACCCCGTGATGTTTTTCTCACTGCTACTAGTGAATGTAATGTAACACACACCCATACAATGCGCACCACCCCGTGATGTTTTTCTGACTCCTACTAGTGAATGTAATGTAACACACACCCATACAATGCGCACCACCCCGTGATGTTTTTCTCACTCCTACTAGTGAATGTAATGTAACACACACCCATACAATGCGCAGCACCCCGTGATGTTTTTCTCACTCCTATTAGTGAATGTAATGTAACACACAACCATACAATGCGCACCACCCCGTGATGTTTTTCTCACTGCTACTAGTGAATGTAATGTAACACACACCCATACAATGCGCACCACCCCGTGATGTTTTTCTCACTCCTACTAGTGAATGTAATGTAACACACACCCATACAATGCGCACCACCCCGTGATGTTTTTCTCACTCCTACTAGTGAATGTAATGTAACACACACGCATACAATGCGCACCACCCCGTGATGTTTTTCTCACTCCTACTAGTGAATGTAATGTAACACACACCCATACAATGCGCACCACCCCGTGATGTTTTTCTCACTCCTACTAGTGAATGTAATGTAACACACACCCATACAATGCGCACCACCCCGTGATGTTTTTCTCACTTCTACTAGTGAATGTAATGTAACACACACCCATACAATGCGCACCACCCCGTGATGTTTTTCGCACTCCTACTAATGAATCTAATGTAACACACACCCATACAATGCGCACCACCCTGCGATGTTTTTCAGAAACCTATCCTACATTGCCACTGCATGTTCCCTGACCTCCCCATGCTGACCAACCCGCAGTACTTTTCTCCATCCTACATTGCCACTCACTGCCTATCCTAATTCAGACACTCCGATTCACACCACCCCGTGATGTTTTTCTCACTCCTAGTAGTGAATGTAATGTAACACCCACCCATACAATGCGCACCACCCCGTGATGTTTTTCTCACTCCTACTAGTGAATGTAATGTAACACACACCCATACGATGCGCACCACCCCGTGATGTTTTTCTCACTCCTACTAGTGAATGTAATGTAACACACACCCATACAATGCGCACCACCCCGTGATGTTTTTCTCACTCCTACTAGTGAATGTAATGTAACACACACCCATAAAATGCGCAACACCCCGTGATGATTTTCTCACTCCTACTAGTGAATGTAATGTAACACACACCCATACAATGCACACCACCCCGTGATGTTTTTCTCACTCCTACTAGTGAATGTAATATAACACACACCCGAACAATGCGCACCACCCCGTGATGTTTTTCTCACTCCTACTAGTGAATGTAATGTAACACACACCCATAAAATGCGCAACACCCCGTGATGATTTTCTCACTCCTACTAGTGAATGTAATGTAACACACACCCATACAATGCACACCACCCCGTGATGTTTTTCTCACTCCTACTAGTGAATGTAATATAACACACACCCGAACAATGCGCACCACCCCGTGATGTTTTTCTCACTCCTACTAGTGAATGTAATGTAACACACACCCATACAATGCGCACCACCCCGTGATGTTTTTCTCACTCATACTAGTGAATGTAATGTAACACACACCCATACAATGCGCACCACCCCGTGATATTTTTCAGAAACCTATCCTACATTGCCACTGCATGTTCCCTTACCTCCCCATGCTGACCACCCCGCAGTGCTTTTCTCCATCCTACATTGCCACTCACTGCCTATCCTTATTCAGACCCTCTGATTCACACCTCCCCGTGATGTTTTTCTCACTCCTACTAGTGAATGTAATGTAACACACACCCATACAATGCGCACCACCCCGTGATGTTTTTCTCACTCCTACTAGTGAATGTAATGTAACAAACACCCATACGATGCGCACCACCCCGTGATGTTTTTCTCACTCCTACTAGTGAATGTAATGTAACACACACCCATACAATGCGCAGCACCCCGTGATGTTTTTCTCACTCCTATTAGTGAATGTAATGTAACACACACCCATACAATGCGCACCACCCCGTGATGTTTTTCTCACTGCTACTAGTGAATGTAATGTAACACACACCCATACAATGCGCACCACCCCGTGATGTTTTTCTCACTCCTACTAGTGAATGTAATGTAACACACACCCATACAATGCGCACCACCCCGTGATGTTTTTCTCACTCCTACTAGTGAATGTAATGTAACACACACGCATACAATGCGCACCACCCCGTGATGTTTTTCTCACTCCTACTAGTGAATGTAATGTAACACACACCCATACAATGCGCACCACCCCGTGATGTTTTTCTCACTCCTACTAGTGAATGTAATGTAACACACACCCATACAATGCGCACCACCCCGTGATGTTTTTCTCACTTCTACTAGTGAATGTAATGTAACACACACCCATACAATGCGCACCACCCCGTGATGTTTTTCGCACTCCTACTAATGAATCTAATGTAACACACACCCATACAATGCGCACCACCCTGCGATGTTTTTCAGAAACCTATCCTACATTGCCACTGCATGTTCCCTGACCTCCCCATGCTGACCAACCCGCAGTACTTTTCTCCATCCTACATTGCCACTCACTGCCTATCCTAATTCAGACACTCCGATTCACACCACCCCGTGATGTTTTTCTCACTCCTAGTAGTGAATGTAATGTAACACCCACCCATACAATGCGCACCACCCCGTGATGTTTTTCTCACTCCTACTAGTGAATGTAATGTAACACACACCCATACGATGCGCACCACCCCGTGATGTTTTTCTCACTCCTACTAGTGAATGTAATGTAACACACACCCATACAATGCGCAGCACCCCGTGATGTTTTTCTCACTCCTATTAGTGAATGTAATGTAACAAACAACCATACAATGCGCACCACCCCGTGATGTTTTTCTCACTGCTACTAGTGAATGTAATGTAACACACACCCATACAATGCGCACCACCCCGTGATGTTTTTCTCACTCCTACTAGTGAATGTAATGTAACACACACCCATACAATGCGCACCACCCCGTGATGTTTTTCTCACTCCTACTAGTGAATGTAATGTAACACACACGCATACAATGCGCACCACCCCGTGATGTTTTTCTCACTCCTACTAGTGAATGTAATGTAACACACACCCATACAATGCGCACCACCCCGTGATGTTTTTCTCACTCCTACTAGTGAATGTAATGTAACACACACCCATACAATGCGCACCACCCCGTGATGTTTTTCTCACTCCTACTAGTGAATGTAATGTAACACACACCCATACAATGCGCACCACCCGTGATGTTTTTCTCACTCCTACTAGTGAATGTAATGTAACACACACCCATACAATGCGCACCACCCCGTGATGTTTTTCAGAAACCTATCCTACATTTCCACAGCATGTTCCCTGACCTCCCCATGCTGACCAACCCGCAGTGCTTTTCTACATCCTACATTGCCGCTCACTGCCTATCCTTATTCAGACCCTCTGATTCACACCACCCCATGATGTTTTTCTCACTCCTACTAGTGAATGTAATGTAACACACACCCATACAATGCGCACCACCCCGTGATGTTTTTCTCACTGCTACTAGTGAATGTAATGTAACACACACCCATACAATGCGCACCACCCCGTGATGTTTTTCTGACTCCTACTAGTGAATGTAATGTAACACACACCCATACAATGCGCACCACCCCGTGATGTTTTTCTCACTCCTACTAGTGAATGTAATGTAACACACACCCATACAATGCGCAGCACCCCGTGATGTTTTTCTCACTCCTATTAGTGAATGTAATGTAACACACAACCATACAATGCGCACCACCCCGTGATGTTTTTCTCACTGCTACTAGTGAATGTAATGTAACACACACCCATACAATGCGCACCACCCCGTGATGTTTTTCTCACTCCTACTAGTGAATGTAATGTAACACACACCCATACAATGCGCACCACCCCGTGATGTTTTTCTCACTCCTACTAGTGAATGTAATGTAACACACACGCATACAATGCGCACCACCCCGTGATGTTTTTCTCACTCCTACTAGTGAATGTAATGTAACACACACCCATACAATGCGCACCACCCCGTGATGTTTTTCTCACTCCTACTAGTGAATGTAATGTAACACACACCCATACAATGCGCACCACCCCGTGATGTTTTTCTCACTTCTACTAGTGAATGTAATGTAACACACACCCATACAATGCGCACCACCCCGTGATGTTTTTCGCACTCCTACTAATGAATCTAATGTAACACACACCCATACAATGCGCACCACCCTGCGATGTTTTTCAGAAACCTATCCTACATTGCCACTGCATGTTCCCTGACCTCCCCATGCTGACCAACCCGCAGTACTTTTCTCCATCCTACATTGCCACTCACTGCCTATCCTAATTCAGACACTCCGATTCACACCACCCCGTGATGTTTTTCTCACTCCTAGTAGTGAATGTAATGTAACACCCACCCATACAATGCGCACCACCCCGTGATGTTTTTCTCACTCCTACTAGTGAATGTAATGTAACACACACCCATACGATGCGCACCACCCCGTGATGTTTTTCTCACTCCTACTAGTGAATGTAATGTAACACACACCCATACAATGCGCAGCACCCCGTGATGTTTTTCTCACTCCTATTAGTGAATGTAATGTAACAAACAACCATACAATGCGCACCACCCCGTGATGTTTTTCTCACTGCTACTAGTGAATGTAATGTAACACACACCCATACAATGCGCACCACCCCGTGATGTTTTTCTCACTCCTACTAGTGAATGTAATGTAACACACACCCATACAATGCGCACCACCCCGTGATGTTTTTCTCACTCCTACTAGTGAATGTAATGTAACACACACGCATACAATGCGCACCACCCCGTGATGTTTTTCTCACTCCTACTAGTGAATGTAATGTAACACACACCCATACAATGCGCACCACCCCGTGATGTTTTTCTCACTCCTACTAGTGAATGTAATGTAACACACACCCATACAATGCGCACCACCCCGTGATGTTTTTCTCACTCCTACTAGTGAATGTAATGTAACACACACCCATACAATGCGCACCACCCGTGATGTTTTTCTCACTCCTACTAGTGAATGTAATGTAACACACACCCATACAATGCGCACCACCCCGTGATGTTTTTCAGAAACCTATCCTACATTTCCACAGCATGTTCCCTGACCTCCCCATGCTGACCAACCCGCAGTGCTTTTCTACATCCTACATTGCCGCTCACTGCCTATCCTTATTCAGACCCTCCGATTCACACCACCTCGTGATGTTTTTCTCACTCCTACTAGTGAATGTAATGTAACACACACCCATACAATGCGCACCACCCCGTGATGTTTTTCTCACTCCTACTAGTGAATGTAATGTAACACACACCCATACAATGCGCACCACCCCGTGATGTTTTTCTCACTCCTACTAGTGAATGTAATGTAACACACACCCATACAATGCGCACCACCCCGTGATGTTTTTCTCACTCCTACTAGTGAATGTAATGTAACACACACCCATACAATGCGCACCACCCCGTGATGTTTTTCTCCCTCCTACTAGTGAATGTAATGTAACACACACCCATACAATGCGCACCACCCCGTGATGTTTTTCTCACTCCTACTAGTGAATGTAATGTAACACACACCCATACAATGCGCACCACCCCGTGATGTTTTTCTCACTCCTACTAGTGAATGTAATGTAACACACACCCATACAATGCGCACCACCCCGTGATGTTTTTCTCACTCCTACTAGTGAACGTAATATAACACACACCCGAACAATGCGCACCACCCCGTGATGTTTTTCTCACTCCTACTAGTGAATGTAATGTAACACACACCCATACAATGCGCACCACCCCGTGATGTTTTTCTCACTCATACTAGTGAATGTAATGTAACACACACCCATACAATGCGCACCACCCCGTGATATTTTTCAGAAACCTATCCTACATTGCCACTGCATGTTCCCTTACCTCCCCATGCTGACCACCCCGCAGTGCTTTTCTCCATCCTACATTGCCACTCACTGCCTATCCTTATTCAGACCCTCTGATTCACACCACCCCATGATGTTTTTCTCACTCCTACTAGTGAATGTAATGTAACACACACCCATACAATGCGCACCACCCCGTGATGTTTTTCTCACTGCTACTAGTGAATGTAATGTAACACACACCCATACAATGCGCACCACCCCGTGATGTTTTTCTGACTCCTACTAGTGAATGTAATGTAACACACACCCATACAATGCGCACCACCCCGTGATGTTTTTCTCACTCCTACTAGTGAATGTAATGTAACACACACCCATACAATGCGCAGCACCCCGTGATGTTTTTCTCACTCCTATTAGTGAATGTAATGTAACACACAACCATACAATGCGCACCACCCCGTGATGTTTTTCTCACTGCTACTAGTGAATGTAATGTAACACACACCCATACAATGCGCACCACCCCGTGATGTTTTTCTCACTCCTACTAGTGAATGTAATGTAACACACACCCATACAATGCGCACCACCCCGTGATGTTTTTCTCACTCCTACTAGTGAATGTAATGTAACACACACGCATACAATGCGCACCACCCCGTGATGTTTTTCTCACTCCTACTAGTGAATGTAATGTAACACACACCCATACAATGCGCACCACCCCGTGATGTTTTTCTCACTCCTACTAGTGAATGTAATGTAACACACACCCATACAATGCGCACCACCCCGTGATGTTTTTCTCACTTCTACTAGTGAATGTAATGTAACACACACCCATACAATGCGCACCACCCCGTGATGTTTTTCGCACTCCTACTAATGAATCTAATGTAACACACACCCATACAATGCGCACCACCCTGCGATGTTTTTCAGAAACCTATCCTACATTGCCACTGCATGTTCCCTGACCTCCCCATGCTGACCACCCCGCAGTACTTTTCTCCATCCTACATTGCCACTCACTGCCTATCCTAATTCAGACACTCCGATTCACACCACCCCGTGATGTTTTTCTCACTCCTAGTAGTGAATGTAATGTAACACCCACCCATACAATGCGCACCACCCCGTGATGTTTTTCTCACTCCTACTAGTGAATGTAATGTAACACACACCCATACAATGCGCACCACCCCGTGATGTTTTTCTCACTCCTACTAGTGAATGTAATGTAACACACACGCATACAATGCGCACCACCCCGTGATGTTTTTCTCACTCCTACTAGTGAATGTAATGTAACACACACCCATACAATGCGCACCACCCGTGATGTTTTTCTCACTCCTACTAGTGAATGTAATGTAACACACACCCATACAATGCGCACCACCCCGTGATGTTTTTCAGAAACCTATCCTACATTTCCACAGCATGTTCCCTGACCTCCCCATGCTGACCAACCCGCAGTGCTTTTCTACATCCTACATTGCCACTCACTGCCTATCCTTATTCAGACCCTCCGATTCACACCACCTCGTGATGTTTTTCTCACTCCTACTAGTGAATGTAATGTAACACACACCCATACAATGCGCACCACCCCGTGATGTTTTTCTCACTCCTACTAGTGAATGTAATGTAACACACACCCATACAATGCGCACCACCCCGTGATGTTTTTCTCACTGCTACTAGTGAATGTAATGTAACACACACCCATACAATGCGCACCACCCCGTGATGTTTTTCTCACTCCTACTAGTGAATGTAATGTAACACACACCCATACAATGCGCACCACCCCGTGATGTTTTTCTCCCTCCTACTAGTGAATGTAATATAACACACACCCATACAATGCGCACCACCCCGTGATGTTTTTCTCACTCCTACTAGTGAATGTAATGTAACACACACCCATACAATGCGCACCACCCCGTGATGTTTTTCTCACTCCTACTAGTGAATGTAATGTAACACACACCCATACAATGCGCACCACCCCGTGATGATTTTCTCACTCCTACTAGTGAATGTAATGTAACACACACCCATACAATGCGCACCACTCCATGATGTTTTTCTCCCTCCTACTAGTGAATGTAATGTAACACACACCCATTCAATGCGCACCACCCTGTGATGTTTTTCTCACTCCTACTAGTGAATGTAATGTAACACACACCCATACAATGCGCACCACCCCGTGATGTTTTTCTCACTCCTACTAGTGAATGTAATGTAACACACACCCATACAATGCACACCACCCCGTGATATTTTTCTCACTCCTACTAGTGAATGTAATATAACACACACCCGAACAATGCGCACCACCCCGTGATGTTTTTCTCACTCCTACTAGTGAATGTAATGTAACACACACCCATACAATGCGCATCACCCCGTGATGTTTTTCTCACTCATACTAGTGAATGTAATGTAACACACACCCATACAATGCGCACCACCCCGTGATATTTTTCAGAAACCTCTCCTACATTGCCACTGCATGTTCCCTTACCTCCCCATGCTGACCACCCCGCAGTGCTTTTCTCCATCCTACATTGCCACTCACTGCCTATCCTTATTCAGACCCTCTGATTCACACCACCCCGTGATGTTTTTCTCACTCCTACTAGTGAATGTAATGTAACACACACCCATACAATGCGCACCACCCCGTGATGTTTTTCTCACTGCTACTAGTGAATGTAATGTAACACACACCCATACAATGCGCACCACCCCGTGATGTTTTTCTCACTCCTACTAGTGAATGTAATGTAACACACACCCATACAATGCGCACCACCCCGTGATGTTTTTCTCACTCCTACTAGTGAATGTAATGTAACACACACGCATACAATGCGCACCACCCCGTGATGTTTTTCTCACTCCTACTAGTGAATGTAATGTAACACACACCCATACAATGCGCACCACCCCGTGATGTTTTTCTCACTCCTACTAGTGAATGTAATGTAACACACACCCATACAATGCGCACCACCCCGTGATGTTTTTCTCACTTCTACTAGTGAATGTAATGTAACACACACCCATACAATGCGCACCACCCCGTGATGTTTTTCTCACTCCGACTAATGAATCTAATGTAACACACACCGATACAATGCGCACCACCCTGCGATGTTTTTCAGAAACCTATCCTACATTGCCACTGCATGTTCCCTGACCTCCCCATGCTGACCACCCCGCAGTACCTTTCTCCATCCTACATTGCCACTCACTTCCTATCCTAATTCAGACCCTCTGATTCACACCACCCCGTGATGTTTTTCTCACTCGTACTAGTGAATGTAATGTAACACACACCCATACAATGCGCACCACCCCGTGATGTTTTTCTCACTGCTACTAGTGAATGTAATGTAACACACACCCATACAATGCGCACCACCCCGTGATGTTTTTCTCACTCCTACTAGTGAATGTAATGTAACACACACCCATACAATGCGCACCACCCCGTGATGTTTTTCTCACTCCTACTAGTGAATGTAATGTAACACACATGCATACAATGCGCACCACCCCGTGATGTTTTTCTCACTCCTACTAGTGAATGTAATGTAACACACACCCATACAATGCGCACCACCCCGTGATGTTTTTCTCACTCCTACTAGTGAATGTAATGTAACACACACCCATACAATGCGCACCACCCCGTGATGTTTTTCTCACTTCTACTAGTGAATGTAATGTAACACACACCCATACAATGCGCACCACCCCGTGATGTTTTTCTCACTCCGACTAATGAATCTAATGTAACACACACCGATACAATGCGCACCACCCTGCGATGTTTTTCAGAAACCTATCCTACATTGCCACTGCATGTTCCCTGACCTCCCCATGCTGACCACCCCGCAGTACCTTTCTCCATCCTACATTGCCACTCACTTCCTATCCTAATTCAGACCCTCCGATTCACACCACCCCGTGATGTTTTTCTCACTCCTAGTAGTGAATGTAATTTAACACCCACCCATACAATGCGCACCACCCCGTGATGTTTTTCTCACTCCTACTAGTGAATGTAATGTAACACACACCCATACAATGCGCACCACCCTGTGATGTTTTCCTCACTCCTACTAGTGAATGTAATGTAACACACACCCATACAATGCGCACCACCCCGTGATGTTTTTCTCACTCCTAGTAGTGAATGTAATGTAACACACACCCCTACAATGCGCACCACCCCGTGATGTTTTTCTCACTCCTAGTAGTGAATGTAATGTAACACACACCCATACAATGCGCACCACCCCGTGATGTTTTTCTCACTCCTACTAGTGAATGTAATGTAACACACACCCATACAATGCGCACCACGCCGTGATGTTTTTCTCACTCCTACTAGTGAATGTAATGTAACACACACCCATACAATGCGCACCACCCCGTGATGTTTTTCTCACTCCTACTAGTGAATGTAATGTAACACACACCCATACAATGCGCACCACCCCGTGATGTTTTTCTCACTCCTACTAGTGAATGTAATGTAACACACACCCATACAATGCGCACCACCCCGTGATGGTTTTCTCACTCCTACTAGTGAATGTAATGTAACACACACCCATACAATGCGCACCACCCCGCGATGTTTTTCAGAAACCTATCCTACATTGCCACTGCATGTTCCCTGACATCCCCATGCTGACTACCCCGCGGTGCTTTTCTCCATCCTACATTGCCACTCACTGCCTATCCTAATTCAGACCCTCCGATTCACACCACCCCGTGATGTTTTTCTCACTCCTACTAGTGAATGTAATGTAACACACACCCATACAATGCGCACCACCCCGTGATGTTTTTCTCACTCCTACTAGTGAATGTAATATAACACACACCCATACAATGCGCACCACCCCGTGATGTTTTTCTCACTCCTACTAGTGAATGTAATGTAACACACACCCATACAATGCGCACCACCCCGTGATGTTTTTCTCACTCCTACTAGTGAATGTAATGTAACACACACCCATACAATGCGCACCACCCCGTGATGTTTTTCTCCCTCCTACTAGTGAATGTAATGTAACACACACCCATACAATGCGCACCACCCCGTGATGTTTTTCTCACTCCTACTAGTGAATGTAATGTAACACACACCCATACAATGCGCACCACCCCGTGATGTTTTTCTCACTCCTACTAGTGAATGTAATGTAACACACACCCATACAATGCACACCACCCCGTGATGCTTTTCTCACTCCTACTAGTGAATGTAATATAACACACACCCGAACAATGCGCACCACCCCGTGATGTTTTTCTCACTCCTACTAGTGAATGTAATGTAACACACACCCATACAATGCGCACCACCCCGTGATGTTTTTCTCACTCCTACTAGTGAATGTAATGTAACACACACCCATACAATGCGCACCACCCCGCGATGTTTTTCAGAAACCTATCCTACATTGCCACTGCATGTTCCCTTACCTCCCCATGCTGACCACCCCGCAGTGCTTTTCTCCATCCTACATTGCCACTCACTGCCTATCCTTATTCAGACCCTCTGATTCACACCACCCCGTGATGTTTTTCTCACTCCTACTAGTGAATGTAATGTAACACACACCCATACAATGCGCACCACCCCGTGATGTTTTTCTCACTGCTACTAGTGAATGTAATGTAACACACACCCATACAATGCGCACCACCCCGTGATGTTTTTCTGACTCCTACTAGTGAATGTAATGTAACACTCACCCATACAATGCGCACCACCCCGTGATGTTTTTCTCACTCCTACTAGTGAATGTAATGTAACACACACCCATACAATGCGCAGCACCCCGTGATGTTTTTCTCACTCCTATTAGTGAATGTAATGTAACACACAACCATACAATGCGCACCACCCCGTGATGTTTTTCTCACTGCTACTAGTGAATGTAATGTAACACACACCCATACAATGCGCACCACCCCGTGATGTTTTTCTCACTCCTACTAGTGAATGTAATGTAACACACACCCATACAATGCGCACCACCCCGTGATGTTTTTCTCACTCCTACTAGTGAATGTAATGTAACACACACGCATACAATGCGCACCACCCCGTGATGTTTTTCTCACTCCTACTAGTGAATGTAATGTAACACACACCCATACAATGCGCACCACCCCGTGATGTTTTTCTCACTCCTACTAGTGAATGTAATGTAACACACACCCATACAATGCGCACCACCCCGTGATGTTTTTCTCACTTCTACTAGTGAATGTAATGTAACACACACCCATACAATGCGCACCACCCCGTGATGTTTTTCGCACTCCTACTAATGAATCTAATGTAACACACACCCATACAATGCGCACCACCCTGCGATGTTTTTCAGAAACCTATCCTACATTGCCACTGCATGTTCCCTGACCTCCCCATGCTGACCACCCCGCAGTACTTTTCTCCATCCTACATTGCCACTCACTGCCTATCCTAATTCAGACACTCCGATTCACACCACCCCGTGATGTTTTTCTCACTCCTAGTAGTGAATGTAATGTAACACCCACCCATACAATGCGCACCACCCCGTGATGTTTTTCTCACTCCTACTAGTGAATGTAATGTAACACACACCCATACAATGCGCACCACCCCGTGATGTTTTTCTCACTCCTACTAGTGAATGTAATGTAACACACACGCATACAATGCGCACCACCCCGTGATGTTTTTCTCACTCCTACTAGTGAATGTAATGTAACACACACCCATACAATGCGCACCACCCGTGATGTTTTTCTCACTCCTACTAGTGAATGTAATGTAACACACACCCATACAATGCGCACCACCCCGTGATGTTTTTCAGAAACCTATCCTACATTTCCACAGCATGTTCCCTGACCTCCCCATGCTGACCAACCCGCAGTGCTTTTCTACATCCTACATTGCCACTCACTGCCTATCCTTATTCAGACCCTCCGATTCACACCACCTCGTGATGTTTTTCTCACTCCTACTAGTGAATGTAATGTAACACACACCCATACAATGCGCACCACCCCGTGATGTTTTTCTCACTCCTACTAGTGAATGTAATGTAACACACACCCATACAATGCGCACCACCCCGTGATGTTTTTCTCACTGCTACTAGTGAATGTAATGTAACACACACCCATACAATGCGCACCACCCCGTGATGTTTTTCTCACTCCTACTAGTGAATGTAATGTAACACACACCCATACAATGCGCACCACCCCGTGATGTTTTTCTCCCTCCTACTAGTGAATGTAATATAACACACACCCATACAATGCGCACCACCCCGTGATGTTTTTCTCACTCCTACTAGTGAATGTAATGTAACACACACCCATACAATGCGCACCACCCCGTGATGTTTTTCTCACTCCTACTAGTGAATGTAATGTAACACACACCCATACAATGCGCACCACCCCGTGATGTTTTTCTCACTCCTACTAGTGAATGTAATGTAACACACACCCATACAATGCGCACCACTCCGTGATGTTTTTCTCCCTCCTACTAGTGAATGTAATGTAACACACACCCATTCAATGCGCACCACCCTGTGATGTTTTTCTCACTCCTACTAGTGAATGTAATGTAACACACACCCATACAATGCGCACCACCCCGTGATGTTTTTCTCACTCCTACTAGTGAATGTAATGTAACACACACCCATACAATGCACACCACCCCGTGATATTTTTCTCACTCCTACTAGTGAATGTAATATAACACACACCCGAACAATGCGCACCACCCCGTGATGTTTTTCTCACTCCTACTAGTGAATGTAATGTAACACACACCCATACAATGCGCATCACCCCGTGATGTTTTTCTCACTCATACTAGTGAATGTAATGTAACACACACCCATACAATGCGCACCACCCCGTGATATTTTTCAGAAACCTATCCTACATTGCCACTGCAAGTTCCCTTACCTCCCCATGCTGACCACCCCGCAGTGCTTTTCTCCATCCTACATTGCCACTCACTGCCTATCCTTATTCAGACCCTCTGATTCACACCACCCCGTGATGTTTTTCTCACTCCTACTAGTGAATGTAATGTAACACACACCCATACAATGCGCACCACCCCGTGATGTTTTTCTCACTGCTACTAGTGAATGTAATGTAACACACACCCATACAATGCGCACCACCCCGTGATGTTTTTCTCACTCCTACTAGTGAATGTAATGTAACACACACCCATACAATGCGCACCACCCCGTGATGTTTTTCTCACTCCTACTAGTGAATGTAATGTAACACACATGCATACAATGCGCACCACCCCGTGATGTTTTTCTCACTCCTACTAGTGAATGTAATGTAACACACACCCATACAATGCGCACCACCCCGTGATGTTTTTCTCACTCCTACTAGTGAATGTAATGTAACACACACCCATACAATGCGCACCACCCCGTGATGTTTTTCTCACTTCTACTAGTGAATGTAATGTAACACACACCCATACAATGCGCACCACCCCGTGATGGTTTTCTCACTCCTACTAGTGAATGTAATGTAACACACACCCATACAATGCGCACCACCCCGCGATGTTTTTCAGAAACCTATCCTACATTGCCACTGCATGTTCCCTGACCTCCCCATGCTGACTACCCCGCGGTGCTTTTCTCCATCCTACATTGCCACTCACTGCCTATCCTAATTCAGACCCTCCGATTCACACCACCCCGTGATGTTTTTCTCACTCCTACTAGTGAATGTAATGTAACACACACCCATACAATGCGCACCACCCCGTGATGTTTTTCTCACTCCTACTAGTGAATGTAATATAACACACACCCATACAATGCGCACCACCCCGTGATGTTTTTCTCACTCCTACTAGTGAATGTAATGTAACACACACCCATACAATGCGCACCACCCTGTGATGTTTTTCTCACTCCTACTAGTGAATGTAATGTAACACACACCCATACAATGCGCACCACCCCGTGATGTTTTTCTCACTCCTAATAGTGAATGTAATGTAACACACACCCATACAATGCGCAACACCCCGTGATGTTTTTCTCACTGCTACTAGTGAATGTAATGTAAAACACACACATACAATGCGCACCAGCCCGTGATGTTTTTCTCACTCCTACTAGTGAATGTAATGTAACACACACCCATAAAATGCGCACCACCCCGTGATGTTTTTCTCCCTCCTCTAGTTAATGTAATGTAACACACACCCATACAATGCGCACCACCCCGTGATGTTTTTCTCACTCCTACTAGTGAATGTAATGTAACACACACCCATACAATGCGCACCACCCCGTGATGTTTTTCTCCCTCCTACTAGTGAATGTAATGTAACACACACCCATACAATGCGCACCACCCCGTGATGTTTTTCTCACTCCTACTAGTGAATGTAATGTAACACACACCCATACAATGCGCACCACCCCGTGATGTTTTTCTCACTCCTACTAGTGAATGTAATGTAACACACACCCATACAATGCACACCACCCCGTGATGCTTTTCTCACTCCTACTAGTGAATGTAATATAACACACACCCAAACAATGCGCACCACCCCGTGATGTTTTTCTCACTCCTACTAGTGAATGTAATGTAACACACACCCATACAATGCGCACCACCCCGTGATGTTTTTCTCACTCATACTAGTGAATGTAATGTAACACACACCCATACAATGCGCACCACCCCGTGATATTTTTCAGAAACCTATCCTACATTGCCACTGCATGTTCCCTTACCTCCCCATGCTGACCACCCCGCAGTGCTTTTCTCCATCCTACATTGCCACTCACTGCCTATCCTTATTCAGACCCTCTGATTCACACCACCCCGTGATGTTTTTCTCACTCCTACTAGTGAATGTAATGTAACACACACCCATACAATGCGCACCACCCCGTGATGTTTTTCTCACTGCTACTAGTGAATGTAATGTAACACACACCCATACAATGCGCACCACCCCGTGATGTTTTTCTCACTCCTACTAGTGAATGTAATGTAACACACACCCATACAATTCGCACCACCCCGTGATGTTTTTCTCACTCCTACTAGTGAATGTAATG
Source organism: Cavia porcellus (assembly GCF_034190915.1). NCBI lineage: Eukaryota > Metazoa > Chordata > Mammalia > Rodentia > Caviidae > Cavia > Cavia porcellus. Next base: position 26,272 of record NW_026947774.1, on the reverse strand, counting down.
TAACACACACGCATAAAATGCGCACCACCCCGTGATGTTTTTCTCACTCCTACTAGTGAATGTAATGTAACACACACCCATACAATGCGCACCACCCCGTGATGTTTTTCTCACTCCTACTAGTGAATGTAATGTAACACACACCCATACAATGTGCACCACCCCGTGATGTTTTTCTCACTCCTAGTAGTGAATGTAATGTAACACACACCCATACAATGCGCACCACCCCGTGATGTTTTTCTCACTCCTAGTAGTGAATGTAATGTAACACACACCCATACAATGCGCACAACCCCGTGATGTTTTTCTCACTCCTACTAGTGAATGTAATGTAACACACACCCATACAATGCGCACCACTCCGTGATGTTTTTCTCCCTCCTACTAGTGAATGTAATGTAACACACACCCATTCAATGCGCACCACCCCGTGATGTTTTTCTCACTCCTACTAGTGAATGTAATGTAACACACACCCATACAATGCGCACCACCCCGTGATGTTTTTCTCACTCCTACTAGTGAATGTAATGTAACACACACCCATACAATGCACACCACCCCGTGATGTTTTTCTCACTCCTACTAGTGAATGTAATATAACACACACCCGAACAATGCGCACCACCCCGTGATGTTTTTCTCACTCCTACTAGTGAATGTAATGTAACACACACCCATACAATGCGCATCACCCCGTGATGTTTTTCTCACTCATACTAGTGAATGTAATGTAACACACACCCATACAATGCGCACCACCCCGTGAATTTTTCAGAAACCTATCCTACATTGCCACTGCATGTTCCCTTACCTCCCCATGCTGACCACCCCGCAGTGCTTTTCTCCATCCTACATTGCCACTCACTGCCTATCCTTATTCAGACCCTCTGATTCACACCACCCCGTGATGTTTTTCTCACTCCTACTAGTGAATGTAATGTAACACACACCCATACAATGCGCACCACCCCGTGATGTTTTTCTCACTGCTACTAGTGAATGTAATGTAACACACACCCATACAATGCGCACCACCCCGTGATGTTTTTCTCACTCCTACTAGTGAATGTAATGTAACACACACCCATACAATGCGCACCACCCCGTGATGTTTTTCTCACTCCTACTAGTGAATGTAATGTAACACACACCCATACAATGCGCACCACCCCGTGATCTTTTTCTCACTTCTACTAGTGAATGTAATGTAACACACACCCATACAATGCGCACCACCCCGTGATGTTTTTCTCACTCCGACTAATGAATCTAATGTAACACACACCCATACAATGCGCACCACCCTGCGATGTTTTTCAGAAACCTATCCTACATTGCCACTGCATGTTCCCTGGCCTCCCCATGCTGACCACCCCGCAGTACCTTTCTCCATCCTACATTGCCACTCACTGCCTATCCTAATTCAGACCCTCCGATTCACACCACCCCGTGATGTTTTTCTCACTCCTAGTAGTGAATGTAATTTAACACCCACCCATACAATGCGCACCACCCCGTGATGTTTTTCTCACTCCTACTAGTGAATGTAATGTAACACACACCCATACAATGCGCACCACCCTGTGATGTTTTCCTCACTCCTACTAGTGAATGTAATGTAACACACACCCATACAATGCGCACCACCCCGTGATGTTTTTCTCACTCCTAGTAGTGAATGTAATGTAACACACACCCCTACAATGCGCACCACCCCGTGATGTTTTTCTCACTCCTAGTAGTGAATGTAATGTAACACACATCCATACAATGCGCACCACCCCGTGATGTTTTTCTCACTCCTACTAGTGAATGTAATGTAACACACACCCATACAATGCGCACCACGCCGTGATGTTTTTCTCACTCCTACTAGTGAATGTAATGTAACACACACCCATACAATGCGCACCACCCCGTGATGTTTTTCTCACTCCTACTAGTGAATGTAATGTAACACACACCCATACAATGCGCACCACCCCGTGATGTTTTTCTCACTCCTTCTAGTGAATGTAATGTAACACACACCCATACAATGCGCACCACCCCGTGATGTTTTTCTCACTCCTACTAGTGAATGTAATGTAACACACACCCATACAATGTGCACCACCCCGTGATGTTTTTCTCACTCCTAGTAGTGAATGTAATGTAACACACACCCATACAATGCGCACCACCCCGTGATGTTTTTCTCACTCCTAGTAGTGAATGTAATGTAACACACACCCATACAATGCGCACCACCCCGTGATGTTTTTCTCACTCCTACTAGTGAATGTAATGTAACACACACCCATACAATGCGCACCACTCCGTGATGTTTTTCTCCCTCCTACTAGTGAATGTAATGTAACACACACCCATTCAATGCGCACCACCCCGTGATGTTTTTCTCACTCCTACTAGTGAATGTAATGTAACACACACCCATACAATGCGCACCACCCCGTGATGTTTTTCTCACTCCTACTAGTGAATGTAATGTAACACACACCCATACAATGCACACCACCCCGTGATGTTTTTCTCACTCCTACTAGTGAATGTAATATAACACACACCCGAACAATGCGCACCACCCCGTGATGTTTTTCTCACTCCTACTAGTGTATGTAATGTAACACACACCCATACAATGCGCATCACCCCGTGATGTTTTTCTCACTCATACTAGTGAATGTAATGTAACACACACCCATACAATGCGCACCACCCCGTGATATTTTTCAGAAACCTATCCTACATTGCCACTGCATGTTCCCTTACCTCCCCATGCTGACCACCCCGCAGTGCTTTTCTCCATCCTACATTGCCACTCACTGCCTATCCTTATTCAGACCCTCTGATTCACACCACCCCGTGATGTTTTTCTCACTCCTACTAGTGAATGTAATGTAACACACACCCATACAATGCGCACCACCCCGTGATGTTTTTCTCACTGCTACTAGTGAATGTAATGTAACACACACCCATACAATGCGCACCACCCCGTGATGTTTTTCTCACTCCTACTAGTGAATGTAATGTAACACACACCCATACAATGCGCACCACCCCGTGATGTTTTTCTCACTTCTACTAGTGAATGTAATGTAACACACACCCATACAATGCGCACCACCCCGTGATGTTTTTCTCACTCCGACCAATGAATCTAATGTAACACACACCCATGCAATGCGCACCACCCTGCGATGTTTTTCAGAAACCTATCCTACATTGCCACTGCATGTTCCCTGGCCTCCCCATGCTGACCACCCCGCAGTACCTTTCTCCATCCTACATTGCCACTCACTGCCTATCCTAATTCAGACCCTCCGATTCACACCACCCCGTGATGTTTTTCTCACTCCTAGTAGTGAATGTAATTTAACACCCACCCATACAATGCGCACCACCCTGTGATGTTTTTCTCACTCCTACTAGTGAATGTAATGTAACACACACCCATACAATGCGCACCACCCTGTGATGTTTTCCTCACTCCTACTAGTGAATGTAATGTAACACACACCCATACAATGCGCACCACCCCGTGATGTTTTTCTCACTCCTAGTAGTGAATGTAATGTAACACACACCCCTACAATGCGCACCACCCCGTGATGTTTTTCTCACTCCTAGTAGTGAATGTAATGTAACACACACCCATACAATGCGCACCACCCCGTGATGTTTTTCTCACTCCTACTAGTGAATGTAATGTAACACACACCCATACAATGCGCACCACGCCGTGATGTTTTTCTCACTCCTACTAGTGAATGTAATGTAACACACACCCATACAATGCGCACCACCCCGTGATGTTTTTCTCACTCCTACTAGTGAATGTAATGTAACACACACCCATACAATGCGCACCACCCCGTGATGTTTTTCTCACTCCTACTAGTGAATGTAATGTAACACACACCCATACAATGCGCACCACCCCGTGATGGTTTTCTCACTCCTACTAGTGAATGTAATGTAACACACACCCATACAATGCGCACCACCCCGCGATGTTTTTCAGAAACCTATCCTACATTGCCACTGCATGTTCCCTGACCTCCCCATGCTGACTACCCCGCGGTGCTTTTCTCCATCCTACATTGCCACTCACTGCCTATCCTAATTCAGACCCTCCGATTCACACCACCCCGTGATGTTTTTCTCACTCCTACTAGTGAATGTAATGTAACACACACCCATACAATGCGCACCACCCCGTGATGTTTTTCTCACTCCTACTAGTGAATGTAATATAACACACACCCATACAATGCGCACCACCCCGTGATGTTTTTCTCACTCCTACTAGTGAATGTAATGTAACACACACCCATACAATGCGCACCACCCTGTGATGTTTTTCTCACTCCTACTAGTGAATGTAATGTAACACACACCCATACAATGCGCACCACCCCGTGATGTTTTTCTCACTCCTAATAGTGAATGTAATGTAACACACACCCATACAATGTGCACCACCCCGTAATGTTTTTCTCACTGCTACTAGTGAATGTAATGTAACACACACACATACAATGCGCACCAGCCCGTGATGTTTTTCTCACTCCTACTAGTGAATGTAATGTAACACACACCCATACAATGCGCACCACCCCGTGATGTTTTTCTCACTCCTACTAGTGAATGTAATATAACACACACCCAACCAATGCGCACCACATCGTGATGTTTTTCTCACTCCTACTAGTGAATGTAATGTAACACACACCCATACAATGCGCACCACCCCGTGATGTTTTTCTCACTTATACTAGTGAATGTAATGTAACACACACCCATACAATGCACACCACCCCGTGATGTTTTTCAGAAACCTATCCTACATTTCCACAGCATGTTCCCTGACCTCCCCATGCTGACCAACCCGCAGTGCTTTTCTCCATCCTACATTGCCACTCACTGCCTATCCTTATTCAGACCCTCCGATTCACACCACCTCGTGATGTTTTTCTCACTCCTACTAGTGAATGTAATGTAACACACACCCATACAATGCGCACCACCCCGTGATGTTTTTCTCACTGCTACTAGTGAATGTAATGTAACACACACCCATACAATGCGCACCACCCCGTGATGTTTTTCTCACTCCTACTAGTGAATGTAATGTAACACACACCCATACAATGCGCACCACCCCGTGATGTTTTTCTCACTGCTACTAGTGAATGTAATGTAACACACACCCATACAATGCGCACCACCCCGTGATGTTTTTCTCACTCCTACTAGTGAATGTAATGTAACACACACCCATACAATGCGCACCACCCCGTGATGTTTTTCTCACTCCTACTAGTGAATGTAATGTAACACACATGCATACAATGCGCACCACCCCGTGATGTTTTTCTCACTCCTACTAGAGAATGTAATGTAACACACACCCATACAATGCGCACCACCCCGTGATGTTTTTCTCACTCCTACTAGTGAATGTAATGTAACACACACCCATACAATGCGCACCACCCCGTGACGTTTTTCTCACTTCTACTAGTGAATGTAATGTAACACACACCCATACAATGCGCACCACCCCGTGATGTTTTTCTCACTCCGACTAATGAATCTAATGTAACACACACCCATACAATGCGCACCACCCTGCGATGTTTTTCAGAAACCTATCCTACATTGCCACTGCATGTTCACTGACCTCCCCATGCTGACCACCCCGCAGTACCTTTCTCCATCCTACATTGCCACTCACTGCCTATCCTAATTCAGACCCTCCGATTCACACCACCCCGTGATGTTTTTCTCACTCCTACTAGTGAATGTAATGTAACACACACCCATACAATGCGCACCACCCCGTGATGTTTTTCTCACTCCTACTAGTGAATGTAATATAACACACACCCATACAATGCGCACCACCCCGTGATGTTTTTCTCACTCCTACTAGTGAATGTAATGTAACACACACCCATACAATGCGCACCACCCTGTGATGTTTTTCTCACTCCTACTAGTGAATGTAATGTAACACACACCCATACAATGCGCACCACCCCGTGATGTTTTTCTCACTCCTAATAGTGAATGTAATGTAACACACACCCATACAATGCGCACCACCCCGTGATGTTTTTCTCACTGCTACTAGTGAATGTAATGTAAAACACACACATACAATGCGCACCAGCCCGTGATGTTTTTCTCACTCCTACTAGTGAATGTAATGTAACACACACCCATAAAATGCGCACCACCCCGTGATGTTTTTCTCCCTCCTCTAGTGAATGTAATGTAACACACACCCATACAATGCGCACCACCCCGTGATGTTTTTCTCACTCCTACTAGTGAATGTAATGTAACACACACCCATACAATGCGCACCACCCCGTGATGTTTTTCTCCCTCCTACTAGTGAATGTAATGTAACACACACACATACAATGCGCACCACCCCGTGATGTTTTTCTCACTCCTACTAGTGAATGTAATGTAACACACACCCATACAATGCGCACCACCCCGTGATGTTTTTCTCACTCCTACTAGTGAATGTAATGTAACACACACCCATACAATGCACACCACCCCGTGATGCTTTTCTCACTCCTACTAGTGAATGTAATATAACACACACCCGAACAATGCGCACCACCCCGTGATGTTTTTCTCACTCCTACTAGTGAATGTAATGTAACACACACCCATACAATGCGCACCACCCCGTGATGTTTTTCTCACTCATACTAGTGAATGTAATGTAACACACACCCATACAATGCGCACCACCCCGTGATATTTTTCAGAAACCTATCCTACATTGCCACTGCATGTTCCCTTACCTCCCCATGCTGACCACCCCGCAGTGCTTTTCTCCATCCTACATTGCCACTCACTGCCTATCCTTATTCAGACCCTCTGATTCACACCACCCCGTGATGTTTTTCTCACTCCTACTAGTGAATGTAATGTAACACACACCCATACAATGCGCACCACCCCGTGATGTTTTTCTCACTGCTACTAGTGAATGTAATGTAACACACACCCATACAATGCGCACCACCCCGTGATGTTTTTCTCACTCCTACTAGTGAATGTAATGTAACACACACCCATACAATGCGCACCACCCCGTGATGTTTTTCTCACTCCTACTAGTGAATGTAATGTAACACACACGCATACAATGCGCACCACCCCGTGATGTTTTTCTCACTCCTACTAGTGAATGTAATGTAACACACACCCATACAATGCGCACCACCCCGTGATGTTTTTCTCACTCCTACTAGTGAATGTAATGTAACACACACCCATACAATGTGCACCACCCCGTGATGTTTTTCTCACTCCTAGTAGTGAATGTAATGTAACACACACCCATACAATGCGCACCACCCCGTGATGTTTTTCTCACTCCTAGTAGTGAATGTAATGTAACACACACCCATACAATGCGCACCACCCCGTGATGTTTTTCTCACTCCTACTAGTGAATGTAATGTAACACACACCCATACAATGCGCACCACTCCGTGATGTTTTTCTCCCTCCTACTAGTGAATGTAATGTAACACACACCCATTCAATGCGCACCACCCCGTGATGTTTTTCTCACTCCTACTAGTGAATGTAATGTAACACACACCCATACAATGCGCACCACCCCGTGATGTTTTTCTCACTCCTACTAGTGAATGTAATGTAACACACACCCATACAATGCACACCACCCCGTGATGTTTTTCTCACTCCTACTAGTGAATGTAATATAACACACACCCGAACAATGCGCACCACCCCGTGATGTTTTTCTCACTCCTACTAGTGAATGTAATGTAACACACACCCATACAATGCGCATCACCCCGTGATGTTTTTCTCACTCATACTAGTGAATGTAATGTAACACACACCCATACAATGCGCACCACCCCGTGATGTTTTTCTCACTCCGACTAATGAATCTAATGTAACACACACCCATACAATGCGCACCACCCTGCGATGTTTTTCAGAAACCTATCCTACATTGCCACTGCATGTTCCCTGGCCTCCCCATGCTGACCACCCCGCAGTACCTTTCTCCATCCTACATTGCCACTCACTGCCTATCCTAATTCAGACCCTCCGATTCACACCACCCCGTGATGTTTTTCTCACTCCTAGTAGTGAATGTAATTTAACACCCACCCATACAATGCGCACCACCCCGTGATGTTTTTCTCACTCCTACTAGTGAATGTAATGTAACACACACCCATACAATGCGCACCACCCTGTGATGTTTTCCTCACTCCTACTAGTGAATGTAATGTAACACACACCCATACAATGCGCACCACCCCGTGATGTTTTTCTCACTCCTAGTAGTGAATGTAATTTAACACCCACCCATACAATGCGCACCACCCCGTGATGTTTTTCTCACTCCTACTAGTGAATGTAATGTAACACACACCCATACAATGCGCACCACCCTGTGATGTTTTCCTCACTCCTACTAGTGAATGTAATGTAACACACACCCCTAAAATGCGCACCACCCCGTGATGTTTTTCTCACTCCTAGTAGTGAATGTAATGTAACACACACCCATACAATGCGCACCACCCCGTGATGTTTTTCTCACTCCTACTAGTGAATGTAATGTAACACACACCCATACAATGCGCACCACGCCGTGATGTTTTTCTCACTCCTACTAGTGAATGTAATGTAACACACACCCATACAATGCGCACCACGCCGTGATGTTTTTCTCACTCCTACTAGTGAATGTAATGTAACACACACCCATACAATGCGCACCACCCCGTGATGTTTTTCTCACTCCTACTAGTGAATGTAATGTAACACACACCCATACAATGCGCACCACCCCGTGATGTTTTTCTCACTCCTACTAGTGAATGTAATGTAACACACACCCATACAATGTGCACCACCCCGTGATGTTTTTCTCACTCCTAGTAGTGAATGTAATGTAACACACACCCATACAATGCGCACCACCCCGTGATGTTTTTCTCACTCCTAGTACTGAATGTAATGTAACACACACCCATACAATGCGCACCACCCCGTGATGTTTTTCTCACTCCTACTAGTGAATGTAATGTAACACACACCCATACAATGCGCACCACTCCGTGATGTTTTTCTCCCTCCTACTAGTGAATGTAATGTAACACACACCCATTCAGTGCGCACCACCCCGTGATGTTTTTCTCACTCCTACTAGTGAATGTAATGTAACACACACCCATACAATGCGCACCACCCCGTGATGTTTTTCTCACTCCTACTAGTGAATGTAATGTAACACACACCCATACAATGCACACCACCCCATGATGTTTTTCTCACTCCTACTAGTGAATGTAATATAACACACACCCGAACAATGCGCACCACCCCGTGATGTTTTTCTCACTCCTACTAGTGAATGTAATGTAACACACACCCATACAATGCGCATCACCCCGTGATGTTTTTCTCACTCATACTAGTGAATGTAATGTAACACACACCCATACAATGCGCACCACCCCGTGATATTTTTCAGAAACCTATCCTACATTGCCACTGCATGTTCCCTTACCTCCCCATGCTGACCACCCCGCAGTGCTTTTCTCCATCCTACATTGCCACTCACTGCCTATCCTTATTCAGACCCTCTGATTCACACCACCCCGTGATGTTTTTCTCACTCCTACTAGTGAATATAATGTAACACACACCCATACAATGCGCACCACCCCGTGATGTTTTTCTCACTGCTACTAGTGAATGTAATGTAACACACACCCATACAATGCGCACCACCCCGTGATGTTTTTCTCACTCCTACTAGTGAATGTAATGTAACACACACCCATACAATGCGCACCACCCCGTGATGTTTTTCTCACTCCTACTAGTGAATGTAATGTAACACACACCCATACAATGCGCACCACCCCGTGATGTTTTTCTCACTTCTACTAGTGAATGTAATGTAACACACACCCATACAATGCGCACCACCCCGTGATGTTTTTCTCACTCCGACCAATGAATCTAATGTAACACACACCCATACAATGCGCACCACCCTGCGATGTTTTTCAGAAACCTATCCTACATTGCCACTGCATGTTCCCTGGCCTCCCCATGCTGACCACCCCGCAGTACCTTTCTCCATCCTACATTGCCACTCACTGCCTATCCTAATTCAGACCCTCCGATTCACACCACCCCGTGATGTTTTTCTCACTCCTAGTAGTGAATGTAATTTAACACCCACCCATACAATGCGCACCACCCTGTGATGTTTTTCTCACTCCTACTAGTGAATGTAATGTAACACACACCCATACAATGCGCACCACCCTGTGATGTTTTCCTCACTCCTACTAGTGAATGTAATGTAACACACACCCATACAATGCGCACCACCCCGTGATGTTTTTCTCACTCCTAGTAGTGAATGTAATGTAACACACACCCCTACAATGCGCACCACCCCGTGATGTTTTTCTCACTCCTAGTAGTGAATGTAATGTAACACACACCCATACAATGCGCACCACCCCGTGATGTTTTTCTCACTCCTACTAGTGAATGTAATGTAACACACACCCATACAATGCGCACCACGCCGTGATGTTTTTCTCACTCCTACTAGTGAATGTAATGTAACACACACCCATACAATGCGCACCACCCCGTGATGTTTTTCTCACTCCTACTAGTGAATGTAATGTAACACACACCCATACAATGCGCACCACCCCGTGATGTTTTTCTCACTCCTACTAGTGAATGTAATGTAACACACACCCATACAATGCGCACCACCCCGTGATGGTTTTCTCACTCCTACTAGTGAATGTAATGTAACACACACCCTTACAATGCGCACCACCCCGCGATGTTTTTCAGAAACCTATCCTACATTGCCACTGCATGTTCCCTGACCTCCCCATGCTGACTACCCCGCGGTGCTTTTCTCCATCCTACATTGCCACTCACTGCCTATCCTAATTCAGACCCTCCGATTCACACCACCCCGTGATGTTTTTCTCACTCCTACTAGTGAATGTAATGTAACACACACCCATACAATGCGCACCACCCCGTGATGTTTTTCTCACTCCTACTAGTGAATGTAATATAACACACACCCATACAATGCGCACCACCCCGTGATGTTTTTCTCACTCCTACTAGTGAATGTAATGTAACACACACCCATACAATGCGCACCACCCTGTGATGTTTTTCTCACTCCTACTAGTGAATGTAATGTAACACACACCCATACAATGCGCACCACCCCGTGATGTTTTTCTCACTCCTAATAGTGAATGTAATGTAACACACACCCATACAATGTGCACCACCCCGTGATGTTTTTCTCACTGCTACTAGTGAATGTAATGTAACACACACACATACAATGCGAACCAGCCCGTGATGTTTTTCTCACTCCTACTAGTGAATGTAATGTAACACACACCCATACAATGCGCACCACCCCGTGATGTTTTTCTCACTCCTACTAGTGAATGTAATATAACACACACCCAACCAATGCGCACCACATCGTGATGTTTTTCTCACTCCTACTAGTGAATGTAATGTAACACACACCCATACAATGCGCACCACCCCGTGATGTTTTTCTCACTTATACTAGTGAATGTAATGTAACACACACCCATACAATGCACACCACCCCGTGATGTTTTTCAGAAACCTATCCTACATTTCCACAGCATGTTCCCTGACCTCCCCATGCTGACCAACCCGCAGTGCTTTTCTCCATCCTACATTGCCACTCACTGCCTATCCTTATTCAGACCCTCCGATTCACACCACCTCGTGATGTTTTTCTCACTCCTACTAGTGAATGTAATGTAACACACACCCAAACAATGCGCACCACCCCGTGATGTTTTTCTCACTCCTACTAGTGAATGTAATGTAACACACACCCATACAATGCGCACCACCCCGTGATGTTTTTCTCACTCCTACTAGTGAATGTAATGTAACACACACCCATACAATGCGCAGCACCCAGTGATGGTTTTCTCACTCCTATTAGTGAATGTAATATAAGAAACACCCATAAAATGCGCACCACCCCGTGATGTTTTTCTCACTCCTACTAGTGAATGTAATGTAACACACACCCATACAATGCGCACCACCCCGTGATGTTTTTCTCACTCCTACTAGTGAATGTAATGTAACACACACCCATACAATGCGCACCACCCTGTGATGTTTTCCTCACTCCTACTAGTGAATGTAATGTAACACACACCCATACAATGCGCACCACCCCGTGATGTTTTTCTCACTCCTAGTAGTGAATGTAATGTAACACACACCCCTACAATGCGCACCACCCCGTGATGTTTTTCTCACTCCTAGTAGTGAATGTAATGTAACACACACCCATACAATGCGCACCACCCCGTGATGTTTTTCTCACTCCTACTAGTGAATGTAATGTAACACACACCCATACAATGCGCACCACCCCGTGATGTTTTTCTCACTCCTACTAGTGAATGTAATGTAACACACACCCATACAATGCGCACCACCCCGTGATGTTTTTCTCACTCCTACTAGTGAATGTAATGTAACACACACCCATACAATGCGCACCACCCCGTGATGTTTTTCTCACTCCTACTAGTGAATGTAATGTAACACACACCCATACAATGCGCACCACCCCGTGATGGTTTTCTCACTCCTACTAGTGAATGTAATGTAACACACACCCATACAATGCGCACCACCCCGCGATGTTTTTCAGAAACCTATCCTACATTGCCACTGCATGTTCCCTGACCTCCCCATGCTGACCACCCCGCGGTGCTTTTCTCCATCCTACATTGCCACTCACTGCCTATCCTAATTCAGACCCTCCGATTCACACCACCCCGTGATGTTTTTCTCACTCCTACTAGTGAATGTAATGTAACACACACCCATACAATGCGCACCACCCCGTGATGTTTTTCTCACTCCTACTAGTGAATGTAATGTAACACACACCCATACAATGCGCACCACTCCGTGATGTTTTTCTCACTCCTACTAGTGAATGTAATGTAACACACACCCATACAATGCGCACCACCCCGTGATGTTTTTCTCACTCCTACTAGTGAATGTAATGTAACACACACCCATACAATGCGCACCACCCCGTGATGTTTTTCTCACTCCTACTAGTGAATGTAATGTAACACCCACCCATACAATGCGCACCACCTCGTGATGTTTTTCTCACTGCTACTAGTGAATGTAATGTAACACACACCCATACAATGCGCACCACCCCGTGATGATTTTCTCACTCCTACTAGTGAATGTAATGTAACACACACCCATACAATGCACACCACCCCGTGATGTTTTTCTCACTCCTACTAGTGAATGTAATATAACACACACCCGAACAATGCGCACCACCCCGTGATGTTTTTCTCACTCCTACTAGTGAATGTAATGTAACACACACCCATACAGTGCGCACCACCCCGTGATGTTTTTCTCACTCCTACTAGTGAATGTAATGTAACACACACCCATACAATGCGCACCACCCCGTGATATTTTTCAGAAACCTATCCTACATTGCCACTGCATGTTCCCTTACCTCCCCATGCTGACCACCCCGCAGTGCTTTTCTCCATCCTACATTGCCACTCACTGCCTATCCTTTTTCAGACCCTCTGATTCAAACCACCCCGTGATGTTTTTCTCACTCCTACTAGTGAATGTAATGTAACACACACCCATACAATGCGCACCACACCGTGATGTTTTTCTCACTCCTACTAGTGAATGTAATGTAACACACACCCATACAATGCGCACCACCCCGTGATGTTTTTCTCACTCCTAATAGTGAATGTAATGTAACACACACCCATACAATGCGCACCACCCCGTGATGTTTTTCTCACTGCGACTAGTGAATGTAATGTAACACACACACATACAATGCGCACCACCCCGTGATGTTTTTCTCACTCCTACTAGTGTATGTAATGTAACACACACCCATACAATGCACACCACCCAGTGATGTTTTTCTCACTCCTACTAGTGAATGTAATATAACACACACCCAAACAATGCGCACCACCCCGTGATGTTTTTCTCACTCCTACTAGTGAATGTAATGTAACACACACCCATACAATGCGCACCACCCCGTGATGTTTTTCTCACTCCTAGTAGTGAATGTAATGTAACACACACAACCATACAATGCGCACCACCCCGTGATGTTTTTCTCACTCCTACTAGTGAATGTAATGTAACACACACCCATACAATGCGCACCACCCCGTGATGTTTTTCTCACTCCTACTAGTGAATGTAATGTAACACACACCCATACAATGCACACCACACTGTGATGTTTTTCTCACTCCTACTAGTGAATGTAATGTAACACACACCCATACAATGCGCACCACCCCGTGATGTTTTTCTCACTCCTACTAGTGAATGTAATGTAACACACACGCATACAATGCCCACCACCCCGTGATTTTTTTCTCACTCCTACTAGTGAATGTAATGTAACACACACCCATACAATGTGCACCACCCCGCGATGTTTTTCAGAAACCTATCCTACATTGCCACTGCATGGTCCCTGACCTCCCCATGCTGACCACCCCGCGGTGCTTTTCTCCATCCTACATTGCCACTCACTGCCTATCCTAATTCAGTCCCTCCGATTCACACCACCCCGTGATGTTTTTCTCACTCCTACTAGTGAATGTAATATAACACACACCCATACAATGCGCACCACCCCGTGATGTTTTTCTCACTCCTACTAGTGAATGTAATGTAACACACACCCATACAATGCGCACCACCCCGTGACGTTTTTCTCACTCCTACTAGTGAATGTAATGTAACACACACCCATACAATGCGCACCACACCGTGATGTTTTTCTCACTCCTACTAGTGAATGTAATGTAACACACACCCATACAATGCGCACCACCCCGTGATGTTTTTCTCACTCCTACTAGTGAATGTAATGTAACACACACCCATACAATGCGCACCACCTCGTGATGTTTTTCTCACTGCTACTAGTGAATGTAATGTAACACACACCCATACAATGCGCACCACCCCGTGATGATTTTCTCACTCCTACTAGTGAATGTAATGTAACACACACCCATACAATGCACACCACCCCGTGATGTTTTTCTCACTCCTACTAGTGAATGTAATATAACACACACCCGAACAATGCGCACCACCCCGTGATGTTTTTCTCACTCCTACTAGTGAATGTAATGTAACACACACCCATACAATGCGCACCACCCCGTGATGTTTTTCTCACTCATACTAGTGAATGTAATGTAACACACACCCATACAATGCGCACCACCCCGTGATATTTTTCAGAAACCTATCCTACATTGCCACTGCATGTTCCCTTACCTCCCCATGCTGACCACCCCGCAGTGCTTTTCTCCATCCTACATTGCCACTCACTGCCTATCCTTTTTCAGGCCCTCTGATTCACACCACCCCGTGATGTTTTTCTCACTCCTACTAGTGAATGTAATGTAACACACACCCATACAATGCGCACCACCCCGTGATGTTTTTCTCACTCCTACTAGTGAATGTAATGTAACACACACCCATACAATGCGCACCACCCCGTGATGTTTTTCTCACTCCTACTAGTGAATGTAATGTAACACACACCCATACAATGCGCACCACCCCGTGATGGTTTTCTCACTCCTATTAGTGAATGTAATGTAACAAACACCCATACAATGCGCACCACCCCGTGATGTTTTTCTCACTCCTACTAGTGAATGTAATGTAACACACACCCAAACAATGCGCACCACCCCGTGATGTTTTTCTCACTCCTAGTAGTGAATGTAATGTAACACACACCCATACAATGCGCACCACCCCGTTGATGTTTTTCTCACTCCTAGTAGTGAATGTAATGTAACACACACAACCATACAATGCGCACCACCCCGTGATGTTTTTCTCACTCCTACTAGTGAATGTAATGTAACACACACCCATTCAATGCGCACCACCCCGTGATGTTTTTCAGAAACCTATCCTACATTGCCACTGCATGTTCCCTGACCTCCCCATGCTGACCACCCCGCGGTGCTTTTCTCCATCCTACATAGCCACTCACTGCCTATCCTAATTCAGACCCTCCGATTCACACCACCCCGTGATGTTTTTCTCACTCCTACTAGTGAATGTAATATAACACACACCCATACAATGCGCACCACCCCGTGATGTTTTTCTCACTCCTACTAGTGAATGTAATGTAACACACACCCATACAATGCGCACCACCCCGTGATGTTTTTCTCACTCCTACTAGTGAATGTAATGTAACACACACCCATACAATGCGCACCACCCCGTGATGCTTTTCTCACTCCTACTAGTGAATGTAATGTAACACACACCCATACAATGCGCACCACCCCGTGATGTTTTTCTCACTCCTACTAGTGAATGTAATGTAACACACACACATACAATGCGCAACACCCCGTGATGTTTTTCTCACTCCTACTAGTGAATGTAATGTAACACACACCCATACAATGCGCACCACCCCGTGATGTTTTTCTCACTCCTACTAGTGAATGTAATGTAACACACACCCATTCAATGCGCACCACCCCGTGATGTTTTTCAGAAACCTATCCTACATTGCCACTGCATGTTCCCTGACCTCCCCATGCTGACCACCCCGCGGTGCTTTTCTCCATCCTACATAGCCACTCACTGCCTATCCTAATTCAGACCCTCCGATTCACACCACCCCGTGATGTTTTTCTCACTCCTTCTAGTGAATGTAATATAACACACACCCATACAATGCGCACCACCCCGTGATGTTTTTCTCACTCCTACTAGTGAACGTAATGTAACACAAACCCATACAATGCGCACCACCCCGTGATGTTTTTCTCACTCCTACTAGTGAATGTAATGTAACACACACCCATACAATGCGCACCACCCCGTGATGTTTTTCTCACTCCTACTAGTGAATGTAATGTAACACACACCCATACAATGCGCACCACCCCGTGATGTTTTTCTCACTCCTACTAGTGAATGTAATGTAACACACACCCATACAATGCGCAACACCCCGTGATGTTTTTCTCACTCCTACTAGTGAATGTAATGTAACACACACCCATACAATGCGCACCACCTCGTGATGATTTTCTCACTCCTACTAGTGAATGTAATGTAACACACACCCATACAATGCACACCACCCCGTGATGTTTTTCTCACTCCTACTAGTGAATGTAATGTAACACACACCCGAACAATGCGCACCACCCCGTGATGTTTTTCTCACTCCTACTAGTGAATGTAATGTAACACACACCCATACAATGCGCACCACCCCGTGATGTTTTTCTCACTCCTACTAGTGAATGTAATGTAACACACACCCATACAATGCGCACCACCCCGTGATATTTTTCAGAAACCTATCCTACATTGCCACTGCATGTTCCCTTACCTCCCCATGCTGACCACCCCGCAGTGCTTTTCTCCATCCTACATTGCCACTCACTGCCAATCCTTTTTCAGGCCCTCTGATTCACACCACCCCGTGATGTTTTTCTCACTCCTACTAGTGAATGTAATGTAACACACACCCATACAATGCGCACCACCCCGTGATGTTTTTCTCACTCCTACTAGTGAATGTAATGTAACACACACCCATACAATGCGCAGCACCCCGTGATGTTTTTCTCACTCCTACTAGTGAATGTAATGTAACACACACCCATACAATGCGCACCACCCCGTGATGTTTTTCTCACTCCTACTAGTGAATGTAATGTAACACACACCCATACAATGCGCACCACACCGTGATGTTTTTCTCACTCCTACTAGTGAATGTAATGTAACACACACCCATACAATGCGCACCACCCCGTGATGTTTTTCTCACTCCTACTAGTGAATGTAATGTAACACACACTCCTACAATGCGCACGACCCCGTGATGTTTTTCTCACTCCTACTAGTGAATGTAATGTAACACACACCCATACAATGCGCACCACGCCGTGATGTTTTTCTCACTCCTACTAGTGAATGTAATGTAACACACACGCATACAATGCGCACCACCCCGTGATGTTTTTCTCACTCCTACTAGTGAATGTAATGTAACACACACCCATACAATGCGCACCACCCCGTGATGTTTTTCTCACTCCTAGTAGTGAATGTAATGTAACACACACCCATACAATGCGCACCACCCCGTGATGTTTTTCTCACTCCTACTAGTGAATGTAATGTAACACACACCCATACAATGCGCACCACCCCGTGATGTTTTTCGCACTCCTACTAATGAATCTAATGTAACACACACCCATACAATGCGCACCACCCTGCGATGTTTTTCAGAAACCTATCCTACATTGCCACTGCATGTTCCCTGACCTCCCCATGCTGACCACCCCGCAGTACTTTTCTTCATCCTACATTGCCACTAACTGCCTATCCTAATTCAGACCCTCCGATTCACACCACCCCGTGATGTTTTTCTCACTCCTAGTAGTGAATGTAATGTAACACCCACCCATACAATGCGCACCACCCCGTGATGTTTTTCTCACTCCTACTAGTGAATGTAATGTAACACACACCCATACAATGCGCACCACTCCGTGATGTTTTTCTCACTCCTACTAGTGAATGTAATGTAACACACACCCATACAATGCGCACCACCCCGTGATGTTTTTCTCACTCCTACTAGTGAATGTAATGTAACACACACCCATACAATACACACCACACTGTGATGTTTTTCTCACTCCTACTAGTGAATGTAATGTAACACACACCCATACAATGCGCACGACCCCGTGATGTTTTTCTCACTCCTACTAGTGAATGTAATGTAACACACACCCATACAATGCCCACCACCCTGTGATTTTTTTCTCACTCCTACTAGTGAATGTAATGTAACACACACCCATACAATGCGCACCACCCCGCGATGTTTTTCAGAAACCTATCCTACATTGCCACTGCATGTTCCCTGACCTCCCCATGCTGACCACCCCGCGGTGCTTTTCTCCATCCTACATTGCCACTCACTGCCTATCCTAATTCAGACCCTCCGATTCACACCACCCCGTGATGTTTTTCTCACTCCTACTAGTGAATGTAATATAACACACACCCATACAATGCGCACCACCCCGTGATGTTTTTCTCACTCCTACTAGTGAATGTAATGTAACACACACCCATACAATGCGCACCACCCCGTGATGTTTTTCTCACTCCTACTAGTGAATGTAATGTAACACACACCCATACAATGCGAACCACCTCGTGATGTTTTTCTCACTCCTACTAGTGAATGTAATGTAACACACACCCATACAATGCGCACCACCCCGTGATGTTTTTCTCACTCCTACTAGTGAATGTAATGTAACACACACCCATACAATGCGCACCACCCTGCGATGTTTTTCAGAAACCTATCCTACATTGCCACTGCATGTTCCCTGACCTCCCCATGCTGACCACCCCGCGGTACTTTTCTTCATCCTACATTGCCACTCACTGCCTATCCTAATTCAGACCCTCCGATTCACACCACCCCGTGATGTTTTTCTCACTCCTAGTAGTGAATGTAATGTAACACACACCCATACAATGCGCACCACCCCGTGATGTTTTTCTCACTCCTACTAGTGAATGTAATGTAACACACACCCATACAATGCGCACCACCCCGTGATGTTTTTCTCACTCCTACTAGTGAATGTAATGTAACACACACCCATACAATGCGAACCACCCCGTGATGTTTTTCTCACTCCTACTAGTGAATGTAATGTAACACACACCCATACAATGCGCACCACCCCGTGATGTTTTTCTCACTCATACTAGTGAATGTAATGTAACACACACCCATACAATGCGCACCACCTCGTGATATTTTTCAGAAACCTATCCTACATTGCCACTGCATGTTCCCTTACCTCCCCATGCTGACCACCCCGCAGTGCTTTTCTCCATCCTACATTGCCACTCACTGCCTATCCTTTTTCAGGCCCTCTGATTCACACCACCCCGTGATGTTTTTCTCACTCCTACTAGTGAATGTAATGTAACACACACCCATACAATGCGCACCACCCCGTGATGTTTTTCTCACTCCTACTAGTGAATGTAATGTAACACACACCCATACAATGCGCACCACCCCGTGATGTTTTTCTCACTCCTACTAGTGTATGTAATGTAACACACACCCATACAATGCGCACCACCCCGTGATGTTTTTCTCACTCCTACTAGTGAATGTAATGTAACACACACCCATACAATGCGCACCACCCCGTGATGTTTTTCTCACTCCTACTAGTGAATGTAATGTAACACACACCCATACAATGCGCACCACCCCGTGATGTTTTTCTCACTCCTACTAGTGAATGTAATGTAACACACACCCATACAATGCGCACCACCCCGTGATGTTTTTCTCACTCCTACTAGTGAATGTAATGTAACACACACCCAAACAATGCGCACCACCCCGTGATGTTTTTCTCACTCCTACTAGTGAATGTAATGTAACACACACCCATACAATGCGCACCACCCCGTGATGTTTTTCTCACTCCTACTAGTGAATGTAATGTAACACACACCCATACAATGCGCACCACCCCGTGATGTTTTTCTCACTCCTACTAGTGAATGTAATGTAACACACACGCATACAATGCGCACCACCCCGTGATGTTTTTCTCACTCCTACTAGTGAATGTAATGTAACACACACCCATACAATGCGCACCACCCCGTGATGTTTTTCTCACTCCTACTAGTGAATGTAATGTAACACACACCCATACAATGCGCACCACCCCGTGATGTTTTTCTCACTCCTACTAGTGAATGTAATGTAACACACACCCATACAATGCGCACCACCCCGTGATGTTTTTCGCACTCCTACTAATGAATCTAATGTAACACACACCCATACAATGCGCACCACCCTGCGATGTTTTTCAGTAACCTATCCTACATTGCCACTGCATGTTCCCTGACCTCCCCATGCTGACCACCCCGCAGTACTTTTCTTCATCCTACATTGCCACTCACTGCCTATCCTAATTCAGACCCTCCGATTCACACCACCCCGTGATGTTTTTCTCACTCCTAGTAGTGAATGTAATGTAACACCCACCCATACGATGCGCACCACCCCGTGATGTTTTTCTCACTCCTACTAGTGAATGTAATGTAACACACACCCATACAATGCGCACCACTCCGTGATGTTTTTCTCACTCCTACTAGTGAATGTAATGTAACACACACCCATACAATGCGCACCACCCCGTGATGTTTTTCTCACTCCTACTAGTGAATGTAATGTAACACACACCCATACAATGCACACCACACTGTGATGTTTTTCTCACTCCTACTAGTGAATGTAATGTAACACACACCCATACAATGCGCACCACCCCGTGATGTTTTTCTCACTCCTACTAGTGAATGTAATGTAACACAAACCCATACAATGCCCACCACCCCGTGATTTTTTTCTCACTCCTACTAGTGAATGTAATGTAACACACACCCATACAATGCGCACCACCCCGCGATGTTTTTCAGAAACCTATCCTACATTGCCACTGCATGTTCCCTGACCTCCCCATGCTGACCACCCCGCGGTGCTTTTCTCCATCCTACATTGCCACTCACTGCCTATCCTAATTCAGACCCTCCGATTCACACCACCCTGTGATGTTTTTCTCACTCCTACTAGTGAATGTAATATAACACACACCCATACAATGCGCACCACCCCGTGATGTTTTTCTCACTCCTACTAGTGAATGTAATGTAACACACACCCATACAATGCCCACCACCCCGTGATGTTTTTCTCACTCCTACTAGTGAATGTAATGTAACACACACCCATACAATGCGCACCACCCCGTGATGTTTTTCTCACTCCTACTAGTGCATGTAATTTAACACACACCAATACAATGCGCACCACCCCGTGATGTTTTTCTCACTCCTACTAGTGAATGTAATGTAACACACACCCATACAATGCGCACCACCCCGTGATGTTTTTCTCACTCATACTAGTGAATGTAATGTAACACACACCCATACAATGCGCACCACCTCGTGATATTTTTCAGAAACCTATCCTACATTGCCACTGCATGTTCCCTTACCTCCCCATGCTGACCACCCCGCAGTGCTTTTCTCCATCCTACATTGCCACTCACTGCCTATCCTTTTTCAGGCCCTCTGATTCACACCACCCCGTGATGTTTTTCTCACTCCTACTAGTGAATGTAATGTAACACACACCCATACAATGCGCACCACCCCGTGATGTTTTTCTCACTCCTACTAGTGAATGTAATGTAACACACACCCATACAATGCGCACCACCCCGTGATGTTTTTCTCACTCCTACTAGTGAATGTAATGTAACACACACCCATACAATGCGCACCACCCCGTGATGTTTTTCTCACTCCTACTAGTGAATGTAATGTAACACACACCCATACAATGCGCACCACCCCGTGATGTTTTTCTCACTCCTACTAGTGAATGTAATGTAACACACACCCATACAATGCGCACCACCCCGTGATGTTTTTCTCACTCCTACTAGTGAATGTAATGTAACACACACCCATACAATGCGCACCACCCCGTGATGTTTTTCTCACTCCTACTAGTGAATGTAATGTAACACACACCCATACAATGCGCACCACCCCGTGATGTTTTTCTCACTCCTCCTAGGGAATGTAATGTAACACACACCCATACAATGCGCACCACCCCGTGATGTTTTTCTCACTCCTACTAGTGAATGTAATGTAACACACACCCATACAATGCTCACCACCCCGTGCTGTTTTTCTCACTCCTACTAGTGAATGTAATGTAACACACACGCATACAATGCGCACCACCCCGTGATGTTTTTCTCACTCCTACTAGTGAATGTAATGTAACACACACCCATACAATGCGCACCACCCCGTGATGTTTTTCTCCTACTAGTGAATGTAATGTAACACACACCCATACAATGCGCACCACCCCGTGATGTTTTTCTCACTCCTACTAGTGAATGTAATGTAACACACACCCATACAATGCGCACCACCCCGTGATGTTTTTCTCACTCCTACTAGTGAATGTAATGTAACACACACCCATACAATGCGCACCACCCCGTGATGTTTTTCTCACTCCTACTAGTGAATGTAATGTAACACACACCCATACAATGCGCACCACCTCGTGATGTTTTTCTCACCCTACTTGTGAATGTAATGTAACACACACCCATACAATGCGCACCACCCCGTGATGTTTTTCTCACTCCTACTAGTGAATCTAATGTAACACACACCCATAGAATGCGCACCACCACACGATGTTTTTCAGAAACCTATCCTACATTGCCACTGCATGTTCCCTGACCTCCCCATGCTGACCACCCCGCAGTGCTTTTCTCCATCCTACATTGCCACTCACTGCCTATCCTAATTCAGACCCTCTGATTCACACCACCCCGTGATGTTTTTCTCACTCCTACTAGTGAATGTAATGTAACACACACCCATACAATGCGCACCACCCCGTGATGTTTTTCTCACTCCTATTAGTGAATGTAATGTAACACACACCCATACAATGCGCACCACCCCGTGATGTTTTTCACTCCTACTAGTGAATCTAATGTAACACACACCCATACAATGCGCACCACCCCGTGTTGATTTTCTCACTCCTACTAGTGAATGTAATGTAACACACACCCATACAATGCGCACCACCCCGTGATGTTTTTCTCACTCCTACTAGTGAATGTAATGTAACACACACCCATACAATGCGCACCACCCCGTGATGTTTTTCTCAATCCTACTAGTGAATGTAATGTAACACACACCCATACAATGCGCACCACCCCGTGATGTTTTTCTCACTCCTACTAGTGAATGTAATGTAACACACACCCGTACAATGCGCACCACCCCGTGATGTTTTTCTCACTCCTACTAGTGAATGTAATGTAACACACACCCATACAATGCGCACCACCCCGTGATGTTTTTCTCACTCCTACTAGTGAATGTAATGTAACACACAACCATACAATGCGCACCACCCCGTGATGTTTTTCTCACTCCTACTAGTGAATGTAATGTAACACACACCCATACAATGCGCACCACCCCGTGATGTTTTTTTCATTCCTACTAGTGAATCTAATGTAACACACACCCATACAATGTGCACCACCCCGCGATGTTTTTCAGAAACCTATCCTACATTGCCACTGCATATTCCCTGAATTCCCCATGCTGACCACCCCGCGGTGCTTTTCTCCATCTTACATTGCCACTCACTGCCTATCCTAATTCAGACCCTCCGATTCACACCACCCCGTGATGTTTTTCTCACTCCTAGTAATGAATGTAATGTAACACACACCCATACAATGCGCACCACCCCGTGATGTTTTTCTCATTCCTACTAGTGAATCTAATGTAACACACACCCATACAATGCGCACCACCCCGCGATGTTTTTCAGAAACCTATCCTACATTGCCACTGCATGTTCCCTGACCTCCCCATGCTGACCACCCCGCGGTGCTTTTCTCCATCCTACATTGCCACTCACTGCCTATCCTAATTCAGACCCTCCGATTCACACCACCCCGTGATGTTTTTCTCACTCCTACTAGTGAATGTAATATAACACACACCCATACAATGCGCACCACCCCGTGATGTTTTTCTCACTCCTACTAGTGAATGTAATGTAACACACACCCATACAATGCGCACCACCCTGTGATGTTTTTCTCACTCCTACTAGTGAATGTAATGTAACACACACCCATACAATGCGAACCACCCCGTGATGTTTTTCTCACTCCTACTAGTGAATGTAATGTAACACACACCCATACAATGCGCACCACCTCGTGATGTTTTTCTCACTGCTACTAGTGAATGTAATGTAACACACACCCATACAATGCGAACCACCTCGTGATGTTTTTCTCACTCCTACTAGTGAATGTAATGTAACACACACCCATACAATGCGCACCACCCCGTGATGTTTTTCTCACTCCTACTAGTGAATGTAATGTAACACACACCCATACAATGCGCACCACCCCGCGATGTTTTTCAGAAACCTATCCTACATTGCCACTGCATGTTCCCTGACCTCCCCATGCTGACCACCCCGCGGTACTTTTCTTCATCCTACATTGCCACTCACTGCCTATCCTAATTCAGACCCTCCGATTCACACCACCCCGTGATGTTTTTCTCACTCCTAGTAGTGAATGTAATGTAACACCCACCCATACAATGCGCACCACCCCGTGATGTTTTTCTCACTCCTACTAGTGAATGTAATGTAACACACACCCATACAATGCGCACCACCCCGTGATGTTTTTCTAACTCCTACTAGTGAATGTAATGTAACACACACCCATACAATGCGAACCACCTCGTGATGTTTTTCTCACTCCTACTAGTGAATGTAATGTAACACACACCCATACAATGTGCACCACCCCGTGATGTTTTTCTCACTCCTACTAGTGAATCTAATGTAACACACACCCATACAATGCGCACCACCACGCGATGTTTTTCAGAAACCTATCCTACATTGCCACTGCATGTTCCCTGACCTCCCCATGCTGACCACCCCGCAGTGCTTTTCTCCATCCTACATTGCCACTCACTGCCTATCCTAATTCAGACCCTCTGATTCACACCACCCCGTGATGTTTTTCTCACTCCTACTTGTGAATGTAATGTAACACGCACCCATACAATGCGCACCACCCCGTGATGTTTTTCTCACTCCTATTAGTGAATGTAATGTAACACACACCCATACAATGCGCACCACCCCGTGATGTTTTTCACTCCTACTAGTGAATCTAATGTAACACACACCCATACAATGCGCACCACCCCATGTTGATTTTCTCACTCCTACTAGTGAATGTAATGTAACACACACCCATACAATGCGCACCACCCCGTGATGTTTTTCTCACTCCTACTAGTGAAT